>NW_024344253.1:6795928-6883121 GCF_902729225.1 Pteropus medius
TGAGAAGGCAGAGGGAGGTGAGGGTTAAAATTAGGCAACTCTAAGAATGTCACTGTGAAGGGGAAGTGAGAATGACAGCTGGAAGATTCCTAAAAGCTGGATGAGGCTGGTGGTTGTAGGAGTCCACTCCCAATTTCCCTAGTATAGAAAGAAAGTGGGAGAAAGTAGAGCCCAAAGGAGGCCTTGGGGGAAAGTTGTGGAAAGGGATGATAAGGGCCAGTGTCCGGGAGGGAGACTGTTCACTGGGTCACAGGAATCCCTATCAGGGTGCCATTTCCTCCCCATCCCCATCCCCTTCCTGCCTCTGACCAGGCCCTCCGTGGAGTTGGAAGAAAGAAGGACCGAGTCACACCCTGGAAGAAGTTCTGTGCCCTCGGAGGTTTTTCTGCCTACCCGTAAGCTGGGGTTGGGGTTAGGGGAAGAAGGGTTCTGAAGGAGGGATAAGAGCTAAGGACCTTGAGCTAGCAGTTTAGGCTTTGGGGGGCAAGGGTAGGAGAGGGGAGTGGAGAGGATGGGAGGTGGGGGAGCCGAGTTTCTGGAAAAGATCCTGGAGGCTTCAGTGAGGGCTAGAGCCAGGGGGAATGTGCTGGGGGCCAGTTGGGAATCCACTCAAGCTCCCCTTGCCCACAGGTCCCCATGCCTCTCCTCCTCTTGCTGCTCCTCCTGCCAGGCCCTTCACACCTCCAGTCCACCTGTGAGGTCACCAAAGTGGCCAGCCAGGTGGAAGTGAACTGTGATAATCTGGGACTGAAGGCGCTGCCTCCAGACTTACCAGCAGACACAAACATCCTCCGCCTGAGTAAGAACTCCTTGGGCACTTTTTCCACAGCGCCCCTGGTGCGTCTGACTCACCTCATTCAGCTGCACCTGGGTGACAGCAAGCTGACCAACCTGCAGGCTGATGGGAAGCTGCCATTGCTGGAGACCCTGGAAATGCCTCATAATAATTTGAAAAGCCTGCCCTTGCTAGGACAGGCATTGCCAGCACTCGTTACCCTGGATGTCTCCTTCAACAAGCTGGACTCATTGTCTCCTAATGCCCTGGATGGCCTGAGCCAACTCCATGAGCTCTACCTGTGTGGCAATAAGCTGAAGACTCTGCCTCGCCAGCTCCTGGCACCAACAACCCGACTGAGGAAGCTTAATCTGGCTGACAATAAGTTGGAGGACCTTCCCCTTGGGTTCCTGGATGGGTTGGAGGAGCTAGACACCGTCTACCTCCAAGGGAACTGGCTGAAAACAATACCAAAGGGCTTCTTTGGGGACCTCCTCCTGCCTTTTGTTTTTCTCCACAACAACCCCTGGTTCTGTGACTGCAACCTCCTCTATTTCAGTCACTGGCTGCAGGACAATGCCAACAATGTCTACATATGGAAGGAGGGTGTGGACGTCAAGGCCATGACCCCCAAAGTGGAGAGTGTTCAATGCGTCAATATACCCGACACATCCGTCTTTGCCTACTCAGGGGAGGGCTGCTCCCCCCTCAGTCATGGGGATGACCCAGGCGACTATGATAATTACGAAGAAGAGAACCATAAGGGTGATACGGTGCCTGCTACAAGGGCTGTGGTCAGGTTCTCTACCAACACCAAAGCCCATACAACCCACTGGGCCTTACACTATGAAGAATTTTCTGTTTCTTGTGAACAGCCAGCCAGAGAAGGTCACTGAAGTGAAGACCGTCCCTGACCTCACCCAGAATCTGCATTCCTGCGACTCAAAGCCACTACTGGATCACCGCAGCCGGATCACCCCCAGAGACCTCAGCCCCACCCCAGGAGACCTGAGCTGGGACCATCTCAGAGACCTGAGCCCAGACCCGGCCTGACCAGAACCCTTAACTCAGAACCCACCACAGCCCGACCGCCTCAGAACCCCACAGCCCCATGCCAGACCTGCAACTCCAGAGATCACACAACTCTGACACCTCAAGACCCTGGCCTCAGAACCCTAGACCACACTCAGACCCACAGCCCCAGCCCTCAGACCCACAGCTCAGAATCCACCCAGCTCCTGACCTGGAACCCACAACCTCAGACACTACAACCCTAATGACCATGGAAACCCACAGCCTCAGAATCCATCACAACTCCCCACAACCTCAGAATCCATCACAACTACCTCAGAACCCACAACCCCAACCACTCCAGAACCCACAACCCCAGAACCCACCACAACTCAGACCACTTCAAAGCCCACAACCCAGACCACCTCAGAACCAACCATTTTCTTAACTACCACAGAACCTACCTTACTCCCTACTATCTTAGAAACCACAACAATCATCTCTGAGTTTGTCAACATCCTGAAGGTTCGTGGGGTGGCTCAAGGGAATGTGTATAGCTCCAGAAACGACCCTTTTCTTAACCCTAACTTTTGCTGCCTCTTCTCCCTGGGTTTCTACATCTTGGCTCTCCTCTGGCTCCTGTTTGCCTGTGTGGTTCTCATCTTGCTCCTGATCTGGGTCTGGCACATGAAACCACAGGCCCTAGACTTCAGCCAGTCTGTTGCCTTGGCCACAGTCACGCATACCACACATCTGGAGCTGCAGAGAGGAAGGCAAGTGACAGTGCCCCGGGCCTGGCTGCTTTTCCTTCGAGGGTCACTCCCAACTTTTCGCTCCAGCCTCTTCTTGTGGGTCCGTTCCAATGGCCGTGTGGGGCCTCTAGTGGCAAGACAGTGGCCCTCAGCCCTGAGTCTGGGTCGTGGTCAAGACCTGCTGGGTACAGTGGGCATTAGGTACTCTGGCCACAGTCTTTAAGCGTAGCTGGTTTGGGCACCTTGAGAGGCTCTGATGGGTTTTCCTATTGGGATCTAGCTGGGGGTGGGTGGGTAAGCACAGGGTCAAGGGGAGGTCTTAATTACTTTTCCTTCATTAGAAGCCTTCTCTTCACAACACTAGAATACAACCTCAGACCTAGAAAACCGCGATGGGTAGTGGAATGGAGTTGTGTGGGTCACAGAATAAAGCTCCCAATCTACATGGGGATGGGGGGCAGGGCGGTGTTCTCAGACCATTAGGTTACTACCACTTCTGGGAAGTTTTAGGAAAAAGCAAATAAACAGATTAGAGCTTGGTCCACACATTTATCTGAGTACTGAAAATTTGTAGAGATTTATCAAGATGTGAGCCCTGATTGTCTCTGGGTGATGTAAATATGGTTTTCCTTTACTCTGCTTAGCATTTTTTAGTTTCCTACTATTACATATTGTTTGTATAATAAAAAAACTTCAAAAAGAAAAATTAGGTTCTTTTGGAGAGAGTGACTGGGGCACCTGTCACTAGCATTTTCAAGGCCCCAACTGCCCTGACCCTAGGTGCTCTACTCATCCAAAAAAGCTCTAGTCTTAGCCTGTACTTCCCCTGCCTTGGGTACCTACTTCTCTCCTCCAGGGGTTACTACCCTGCAGGACACCCCAAGCACCAGTTTCAGCTCAAGATCTGTTTAGTGACACTGCTGAGGCATAACTGCCTGTGACCCACAATACTAGGAACAAAGGTGGGCGATCGCCCAAACCTGCGGCCTCAGAAATGTGGCTCTCCTGCTCTCCCTAGGTGAGTGGGACAGGGGCAGGGTGTGCACTGTGTTGGTGGGTCTTACTGAATAGTCTCCGTTTCTGGTTCTCAAGCTAAGATGCAGGTAAATGGAACCTACTTTTCTCTTCTGGTGCCACAGATTCTGCCATTCCCCTTACCACATTTGACGGGGCCTTCTCTCCTGCCCTGTTTCTCACACTGAGGCCTGAGGCCCTGAATGAGTGAAGACTGAGTCTTCCATAGATTCCCCCCCGCCCAGATGGTAATAGAGGAATCTTCCTAACTTGAAAACCTGACTGCATCTCTCCTGTTTTGAACCCTTCCCCAGATAGACAAACTCTTGAGCTTGGCAATCTATTCCTGTGCACTGACCCATCGAACAGTCCAGCTTTTTCTCTAACATTTTACAGCCTGTGCTCCAACTATTGCAAACTGCACATAGATCACCTGCTCCCCAGCCTTTCTCCTTCAGCCAGGAGGGCTGCCCCATCCCACTTCTCCAGCCAGTCTGCTACTGTACACAGGTTTCTCCTCCCTCACGCTGGGCCAGGCACTTCAAGTTACCCAGAAACTGTTTATTGCTATACTCCCAGCTCTCCAACTGCTCCTGTGTCATCTTTCCTCCTGCACTTGTAACTCCTTAAGTACAAGGTTCAGGCCTTGTTTCAAAGTGGCCACTGTGGCCCAGACCAGCATGTACACGGAGTGGTTAAGGAGAGAGGCAGAGGTGGGAGGGCCCAGCAGGGATGCCAGGTTGCTGAGCTCCACCTCTTCTATTGACGATGCTCTGCCAAGGGGACAGCTCCCACCTGCCGCCTGCCTGTCCCCTGGCCTGGCTCAGAAGGCTTCGGGCCTCACACTGCTCAACCCTCCTTCTAATTGACCTTCCCATGCCCTTTTATGCCCCAAGAAGTTCTTAGGCTCCCTGAGGGTAGGGCCTGGGAAGGTCTCTTTTCTAAAGATTTGGATAAGGCAGCTACTCTCCCCAGCCTAGGGTCCAGATCATGTTTCTGGCCAATACCCTCCAGTTTCCTCAAGCCTCCAGGCGTTGGGAGCCAGGATCCTGTGCTCACTCCCTCAAGCTCTGCCCCTCCACCATCCACAGGTTGGCCTTCCCTTTCATACTCTTTATCCCTCCTTCTCTGCCACAGAAACAGTCACCAGACCCCGGAGACTTTTCCTGGAGATTACAGTGAGATGACTTGTGCTAACTTGTACGTCTGTCTGTTCTCAGGCAAGTGGCTGGGAAGCAAGACACAGGGCCCAGATTTTGGTTTTCTTCACCCTGTCAGCTGCTGCAACAAGGCTGATTTACATAGTATTTGCATAAAACCAGTAGGTGCTTTTTCTTTAATAAATTTTTCTTAAAAACTCCAATTCCTGTTCTCTAAGAGCACCCACTTCTTTGTTCAGTATCCCCCCGCACCAGCCCCCAGAACTCTCCAGATTTGGGGGTGGTGTCATCAATCCAATTTATTGAGGTGGAAGGAGGGAGGGCCACATCCTCCCACTGCATACCCTTTCACCAACTTGACCGTTTCTGCTCTATCCAGTCCCCTCAGCTCTGCCTTAGTTTCCCTACTGAGAAGGGGGATCTTCTGCTGTCCTATGTGCCCTGAAACTAACATCCAAGAGGAGGCTGGAAATCCTCAAGGAGTTTCTCAGCTCCCCCCAAGGCAAGCCAGGAATGGAGAGGTCATGAGGATCAAGACAAGCAGGGCAAGCTGGAGCAGTAGGACAGACCAAAATCCTTTACCGCAGAGGGGGAAACCACACTGTGGAGGGAAAATAAATAGAGAGGCCAAGGGCAGCAGTCCAGGCCCCCCCAGGGATACGATGACTGTAGGAGCAGCAGGCGAGTGGGAGCCCCAGCACACCGGCTCCAGGGCCCTCGTCTGCTTCAGCCACTGAGAAAAAGATGCTTGTAGGCCTTGTTCATCTGCTCCAAGAAGATGAAGGTGAGGACGGTGTGGGGACCCAGGCGAGCATAGTATGGCGTAAAGCCCTTCCACAGGCTGAAGAAGCCCTCATAGCGGACGACCTTCACCAGCACGTCCTAGACAGGCAGGCAGGCAAAGGCGCTGGAGCTAGGACCTGGCCTCTCGGGCCCTGGCTCTCATACCCAGGTACCTTCACAGCCCTCCCAGGGAATCCAATCCTCGAGCCCAGGCCCCCAGCCCTGCTTCCTCACCAGCCCATTTTTGTATTCCGGCTTCCCATCAATCATTCGCATGTTCTGAATCCTGAAGGAGAGAAGGTCACAGTATGAAAGACATAAATGAAGCCCTCTCATCCCTCTCCAGGTCCAGGCCTGCAGACTCACCGAGTCTTGACAATGTCCACAGGCATGGAGGCAGCAGTGGTGACCAGGCCACTGATCATGCTGGCACAGAAGTGGCACAGGATGTTGTCAGAGAAGTAGCCTGGGGAGGCAGAGCAGGGGGTGGCAGTCAGCTCTGAGCTGTCCCAGGCCAAGCTGGGAGCTGAGGGCCCAGCTCTGGGTCTCACCTGAGTCCAGTAAGAACTGCTTGGATTGGGAGTAGGAGGCAAGTTGGGCAGCATTGACAACAACAGCCCGAGCCATGGTAGGGATGCAGCCCTGGGTAGAGAAGGAAGTGGGGGAGTCAGAAATGCTCCAGACCTGACCCCTCATCCCCTAAGTAGCCAGTCATTTCACTCACCCTCCATAGTGTGGGGACCCCCTCCTCCCGGGCGATTCGAATCAGGGCATTAAACACGTTTTTGTAGCCACGGCGCTGGTCAGCTGGAAGTCTGGTGGTAAGGTAGGGAGAGGCCAAGCTCAGGACAAACTATCCTTCCCCGCAGGAGCAAAGAAAGGGAGGACAGAATGCTCTGCTCTAGCTCTAGGATAAGTAGTCCTTAATCTGAGGTTCCAGGGAATGGATCTGGAGGTAGGCTCAGACCTGGAACTCACCGACCATCAGCGGTCATGCGGATAAGAGCCACTTCAGCTGGTGTTCCCACAAAGGCACCGGTTGCACCTGCAGTCATGCCAATCAGCGCCTTCAGCAGAAAGCCAGGAGGTGTACCATCAGCTCCAGTCAGGCGCTCAAACAGCACAGTATAGATACCAAGGCGAGTGGTGGTGTAGGTGGCCTGGCGCAGCAGGCCAGCTGATAGCCTGGGGAGTGAAGGGGTCAGTGTATCCGGCCCAGATCTGGAGCTGCCAACCTGCACCCTACCCCCATACTATGGCCCCAATACCCAGTGTAAATGCCCCTCAGCCCTTCTGCCTTCAGGATGCTGGTCAGGGCATGGAAGCTGGTTTTGTACTCTCGTGTCTTGGCTCCTTCTCCACTCAGCTGCATTCGGTTCTTCACCAGGTCTAGGGGCTGCACAAAAACTGTAGCTCCCATCCTGGGGGAAGACAGGGGTTGGAGTCAAGAGCCAGGTGTCTCACATCTACCAAAATCCACTGGAGCCTGGCAACAAGGGGTCACAAAGAGCAGGGACTACCATGCAACTGACTAAGTGTTAAATAGACTGGTAGACGTGTATTAAGTCTTTGCATGTACTAAAAGCAATGGATCTGAAAAGTCCAGTAGGGGCCACACAATGAAAGTGCTCCATGCAGCTCCAAGGAGGTCAAGCAGTGATCTGGAACTGCATACCGTCCGACTCAAGGAGGGGAGGTTGGCATTCATGACCTGGGATTTCACGTAATCCGTCAGGAGCCATGTAATGACCTGGAACCCGATAAGGCCTGGCAAAGCCAAGCAATGGGTTGGGAAACTTAAGAGGCCCGGCATGAGCCATGCAATGACCCTGCATGCAGCCCAACAGGGGCTGTGCAATAGATGAAAAGATCTTAGCATCCCGTGAAGGATCTCGCAAAACACTGGGAACGGCGCTGAACCTGTGCGGGTTCGGTTCACTGCAATAGATCACAAGATGAACTGGGCCCGGTTCTTTGCACCCGTCCCTTCCTCCTCTTTTCCCATCCCTGGGGCCTGAGCTTACCCGGCCAGGCCCCCGAACAAGAACTTGATAGACTTGGGGGATGTACGGGGCTTCCCGTCCATCCCGCCGGTCCCGGGGCTCGCCGTCGCCGCCATCACTACTCAATGACCCTCGGCACTCGGTCCCGTGCGCGCACGGCCCCGCTCGCGCCCAAGGTGACACCGCGCGCGCAACGGGACGAGGGCGCGCGCGCACGCTCCGCCGGCTCAGGCCCAGCACCAGCTGAAAGTTGGCGCAGGCGCACAGAGCAAAGGCGGCCGGAAGTAAGGCGGAGCTGAAGGAAGAGCTTCAAAGATGGGTGCGGGAAGGGGTGTGATAATTTAGGAAGTCAGAGCAAAGGCGTACTTTGTACCGAATTGGAATCGCGGGAAATTAGAGGTTGATTGAAATCTCGCGAGATCAAGTATGCTAGGCTAGACAGAGATCTCTCGCGAGAGATACATGATTTCAGCAGGTGGGAGGGGTGTGGTGAGGACTCTCGCGAGACCTGAAGGTACCGCGGCGGTGGCGGCCAGGGGTAGGAGAGGTTTGTAAAGCGGGAAGCTCCAGGAACCGGGCAGTAAAAGGGAAGCGACTAGGTCGTCTTCTGGGACTTCGGTGCTCCCTTCATCTTCAGGCACTCCCTCCAATTCTAACCTTTTCTTTTAACCGGCCTTTTAGGACCGGAAGTCCTTCATCTTGAGCGTCCAATGCTGGAAGCGGCCTGACTTTTTTCTCCGGAAACCCTTTTCCAGGGCCTGGGAAGGCTGCCCACCTGGCCGGAAGTCCCACCTCCTTGAGTTCCCCCACCCTTCCAGAAGTTTGTCACCTGTGCTTACCTCCGTTTTCTTTGCCCGTTTTATTCCTGTATCAGGAAAGGATACATTTAGTACTTCTCTCCTAGCTCCACTAAACGGGTTCGATATTTCACTCCCCGAGTCCGGGTTCCTTCCCCCCGCCTCCATGTAGCTGGGAAGTGGGACCTGGGGGTGGTTGGACCCCTAGGATCTTGGAGGGGCGGAGAGGGCGCAGAACTCCGCTTCTGCTCCTGCTACCAGGACGCGGCCTCCTCAACCACTCCCCTCCCGCTGCCATGCACCCTGCGGCCTTCCCGCTTCCTGTGGTTGTGGCCACTGTGCTATGGGGAGCAGTCCCCATCCAGGGTCTCATTCGAGCGGTGAGTTTGAAGGGCAGATGGGGGACGGGAGCTAAGAGAGCGGTTGGAGGCTGAAGGGGGAACATGAACTCTCTTGTCTGCAGACCTCGGACCACAATGCCAGCATGGACTTTGCAGATCTCCCAGCTCTCTTTGGGGCTGCCTTGAGCCAGGAGGGACTTCAGGTGATTTTCTAACCATTTTCCTGTTTCCCTAAATCCTCCATCCTGGATAGGGTTTTGAGGAGCCTTGCTCTTGCATGAAGCTGGAGGTAGAAAAAGCAAGTTAGGAATTAAGTGCATGAGCACATCTAGTGTGGAATCCAGATTAGAGGGAGAAAGCATAATCTACTAGAACTCCGAGCATTGTGAAGGAGACTGAAAGTGAACCAAAATAAAAGGCAGGGCAAAGTGGTGCTTATCAGTAGTATCTCTGGAATCAGTTTCTGGTTTTATGATCTTGAACTAAGTTAATTATCTTTCTAAGCCTTTGTTTTGCTGTAATGTAGGATAACAGAAGTTATTAGGGTTATTGTGAGGATTAAATTAGGTAAGCAATTTTGTAGTACTTCATCACAAAGATTGTCACACAGTAAGAACTCAACTGGGCCACAGATAATCAGTATAGTTGTGTGTCTACCAAGTAAGTTTTAAAGATCTTACTGGCTTCATCCAACAATTCACAAATTGGGCAGCATCCCAAGTACAGGTAGAAAGAGCTATACAAACTGAAAGATTTTATAGGCAGAAGGGAGCAGGACAAGAAAGTTATAATTGCAAAAAGCTGATTGTTTGTGGCAAGGTCACCCTTCTTTAGGCAGGGGTCTATCAAGCAGGTCTCTCACTAGTGACCAGACAATTCCAGATTGCCTTAAATAAGATTCCATTCCTGGGGGAGGCTGAAACTGTAATTGAGTCAGGTGTTAAATATCAGTTTGGTGACATGCGGCTTAGCACTAGTGACTCCATTTTAGGCCTCTTGTCTTTTTTAATACAGGGGAGTATGTTCTGGAGAAGGAAATGTGAAATGGAACTTGAGAGAAAGTAACTTGGATGAGTGAAGAATTGATTTACAATCAGTGGGAAACTAGAAGGCAGAACAATTTCAATTAACTTGGAGTATGGGGTATAAGTTAGCTAATCTGGGACAGGGAGGATGATGGGAGGGTCTGGTAAAGGGATGTTGTTTGATCTAGTGGCATCTTTAGGAGGCTGAGAATAGGTATACTTCTGACTTAGGTGGGATGCTCAGACCCCAGGAATGAGAAGGAAGTGAAGGATACAGAACATGCAGTATGTGGGGACCATTGTGCTTGGTGGGCCTTGTGGGGAGCAGAACCTAGGAAGGTGAAATCTGTTTACTTCTTTTCCCCAGGGCTTCCTCGTGGAGGCTCACCCGGCCAATGCCTGCAGCCCCATTGCCCCACCACCCCCAGCCCCGGTCAACGGGTCAGTCTTTATTGCACTGCTTCGAAGATTCGACTGCAACTTTGATCTCAAGGTTGCTGAATATGGAGTGGGAGCTGGGAAGCTGAGGGTGAAAAAAGACACCAGGAATGAAGGTAGGTAAGGTCCATAATGGTTCCTTATCCCCTGCCTCGTCTCCCTAGGTCCTAAATGCTCAGAAGGCTGGGTATGGTGCAGCTGTGGTACACAATGTGAATTCCAATGAACTTCTGAACATGGTGTGGAATAGTGGTAAGGTTGGGAGATCTGAAAAGCTGGGTTTTCAGTAGAGCTCACACAGAGATGGTGGAGGGCTGAAGGCTTAGGGTGGGATGAAGCAAAAGAGCCAAATGCCAGGGTTACCAAAGGATTGGAGTGGAGAGTTGGATCCCCATTGTAATGCCCTGATCCCTGCAGAGGAAATCCAGCAGCAGATCTGGATCCCGTCTGTGTTTATTGGGGAGAGGAGCTCCGAGTACCTGCGTGCCCTCTTTGTCTACGAGAAGGGGTAGGATGTGTCCGTCCTCACTCTTCTTTCAGTAGTTCTATGCCAACCTGAAGCCCAAGCCTTAGGCCCTTCCTATTCAGTCTCTTTACTTTCTTTCGGTTCCCTTCCCCATCCATAGGCCTTGTCAAGAACCAGTTACTTTGTCACTCTTCTTTTGTCCCTTTGCTTTTCCTGTCCCTCTGATACTGGTGTTCTTTTTCACAGGGCTCGGGTGCTTCTGGTACCAGACAATAGCTTCCCCTTGGGATATTACCTCATCCCTTTCACAGGGATTGTGGGACTGCTGGTTTTGGCCATGGGAGCAGTGATGGTGAGTAGTAGCTCAGGAAGCATGGTGGGAAGAGCTGCGGCCTTTAAAGCCAGACAGGATGTGGGATTGAGATGGGGATGGTTTTGTACTGGATTATCCAGTTTTGTTCCCTAAAGCTGACCATCCACTCACCCTTTCCTCAGATAGTTCGTTGTATCCAGCACCGGAAACGGCTCCAGCGGAATCGACTGACCAAAGAGCAACTGAAACAGATTCCTACACATGACTATCAGAAGGGTGAAGGAAATAGGGGCGCCGGAAGGCCTTTCTCATAGCTTACCTGGTTCTGAAGGAGTTTGAGCCCAGAAACTAAGAGGCAAAGAAAGATGACAGGGAGATGTCAGCCTGAGATGCCACTTTTCCTCTTTTTACCCATACAATCAGGACAGGACAGGAACAGAATAGAAGGTAGAAAGCAAAGATGATTAAATGGAGTAGTTGGGGAAAAGGATAGAGGACCAACCTTGCTTATAAGGGAGAAGATGGAGAGAACAGAAAAATGGAAAGAGTCGGGGTGGGGTTGGGGGTGGGGGGATTCCATCTGAGAAGAAACAGGTGTGGAGAAGCTGGGTCTTGGGCCTGGAGCCTCCAGTGCCCATATAAGGCAATAGTAGAAGTCCTGCCCCGTTTCCGCTCCTCCCACTTTCCACCCTCACACCTCCCCCCAAAAAACCCACTTCCTTTCTTACCTCTGCTTCTCTGCTTGTCCTTCTAACCCCAAATTCATGTTCTATCCTGGCTTTACCCTGCCAGGCCCACTCTTAGCTTTTCCACAGCTCTGTAGAACCAGGAAAAATAAATTTTGCAAGGTTTAGCTTGACCACAGGCCTCTCAGGGTGAGTCCTTGGGGGCCTTGTCCAGAGTGGCTCAGTATAAGGACTCCTTTTTTCCTCCCCAGGGGACCAGTATGATGTCTGTGCCATCTGCCTAGATGAGTATGAGGATGGGGACAAGCTGAGGGTACTCCCCTGTGCTCATGGTGAGGCCTTCACTTCCTGTGTCATGCCCCCACTCCACCAGCAGGCATCAGGTTCTTCACCTCCTTCCTCTTGGCAGCCTATCATAGCCGCTGTGTGGACCCCTGGCTCACTCAGACCCGGAAGACTTGCCCCATCTGCAAGCAGCCTGTCCATCGAGGACCTGGGGATGAGGAGCAGGAAGAAACTCCAGGACAAGATGGTGATGAGGAAGAGGAACCAAGGGACCATCCTGCCTCAGAGCAGACTCCACTTCTGGGCTCCAGCCCCAGAGGTCCCACTTCTTTTGGCTCCCTAGCCCCAGCCCCCCTTATTTTCCCTGGGTCTTCAGCAGATCCCTCACCCTCCCCTTCCTCCTCAGCTGCCATCCTGATCTAATACCCTTTTGTCACTCCCCACCTGTGATGACCTATTTTGCACAGCCCCTTTCTCCCTCTAGTCTTCTGTTGAGGGGTAGGGGGCATTCTGCCCTAGGTTTCTCCCTTACCCAACCCCATCCTTTTGAGGGGGTTGGGAGCAGAAAGGGACTGGGTCTATTGGGTTAATAAAGTTGTTTTTGTCAACTAAGGAAGGGAGAGATCATTCTCACACAAGTGAACCTCTTACCTATTTGGGGAATTGCCCCTTTTTTTGCCATAAAGGGGCAGGGGAGTGCTGGGAAAGACTAACCTATAGTCACAGGGACAGTCCTAGCAGGCATTTGTTGTGACTCAGAGAGGGGGAGCCCCACCCACAGGAGGATGACTCAACTGGCCCTGCCTTGCCTGCAGGCCTGGACCCATTCTCTGGTCTGGATGACTATTCCATCATCTACCAAATGAACTAGCAAACTGAGGACCTAGAAATGAAAATGCCACTGTCAAAGGCTGGGCCACCTGGCCAGGTAGGCTTGAGGCAGGTGCTTATAGTCCTGGACATGGAGGCACGCTCAGATTTCTAGACTTTGTAGTACTTCAACCCCTCCTGCTCTCCTATCCCCAATAGGATAAAGGAGACAAGTCCCAGTGACTGCTGTCTATCCTCACACCCAGGCTAAAACCACACAGCACCTTGTTAGTAGAATCTTTTTTATTCAGAAAAAAAATTTCCAACCACACACAGGAGGGGTATGGGTAGGGGGAGGTCTATACGTCCAGCCCTGGCCCCCAGCCCATGTGGTTTTGGCAGCAATGAGGGGTGTGGGGTAATGGCCCAAAAAATAAAAATGGTATATGTGTGTGTATAGGAAGGAGAGGGGTGCAAAAGCAGTGTGGAGTGGTAGGGGGAAGGGAAAGACGAGGTCAGTACTGGGAACGCCGCAGGTGAGAGGCCATTTCATAACATTTCTTGTTGATCATACCGCCGTGGACACCTTCTTTGCCCATCAGCAGGACTAGCGCTGGAGGAAAGAGAGAGGAGGCTAGGACCCAGGTGTCACAATTCCACCCCCAGCCAGCTGTTCAGCAGCTGTCCAGCCCTGGGGTCTGTAACCCAACCTCATCTCTCCCAACCCCCTCCCAACACACACAGGCAGGCTGTCAGTCACCCTGAAACAATAGAGCTTTTCAAAAGGGGAAAATCAAGCTTGAAGACTGGAAGGGAACACACTAAAACTTAAGGGTCAAAGGCTCATATGGTTGACTCATGTTCAGGTTAAAAATGGCTGTGTATGAGCCCACCACCTCCAAGTTTTAACAAAAGGACTCAAAACATGAGAGCTAAGTGCTGGCTTATAACCAACAGTCTACCTCTTCCCAGATAATGAAATTTCTCATCTGAAAAGGCTCGAGGGAGTAAGGAACCTAAGAAGTAATGCAATTCAACTTTATATTCCAAGATGAGGAACTGAGACAGACTGGAGGGAGTACCAACGTCCCAAGAGTAGAAAGCTGGCCCAATCCTTCATACTGGGGAACCACACAGAGAAGAACCCAAAAGACTGACAAAAGGAGCTACATTAGGGATCTTGAAGCTAGAAAAAGGGTACGACTCAGAAACTCACTCTTGGCAGTCATGGTGACAGTGATATTGAAGGTGGGGGCTCCGCCGGTGCTCTTGGTACGAAGATCCATGGTAAATTCCCCATCCTGCAGCAGTGAGTCCCGAATCACAGAACATTTCTGGCCCCCAAGTGTCAGCCCATTCACGAAAAAACTTGACCGGTCTTTGCCAACCAAGACACCAACCTCAGCTGGCTGGAAGGGGAACCAAGCACTCATCAAGTTAGTACACCATGGTTCCCATCTTCTGCAAGGACCCACCTGCCTTCCACTTATCAGGGGAGCTAGAAACCGCCCTGGGGAAGAAAGGTGTGTGTGTTATGTGCTTTGGACACATCCATGAAATTTGAGAAATTCAGGACTGTTGCAAGTTTGTGCACAAAAAGATCAGGATCCTCAAATCCAGAGAATGACAACAGAAAAGGACGACATATTCTTCTGGAGACTTAGATCTCGTTTAAGAGGGACGGCAAACACAGGAAATAAAGAGCGCCAAAAGCTAATGCGGAGTGGAGTAGAATAGGGAGCCTTTGGATGCTCATAACTCTCCTTCAGGAAAAGCAGAAGCGAAGAGGGGAAGGGAGGGGGCGGGCAAAGCAGGAGAAGCAACTTTGCCCTTATTTGGTCAAAGGTTCTGAAGGAGTTGTTAGGGGCCCGGACGCCTGGGTCTCCAAGTAACCCAAAGTTTAGATTCAGGTATCTATGCCCCAAGATAAGGAAGTAGATTCCTGGGGGTTTTCGGGGAAAGTTGGAAAACTTTAGAAGGGGGCCCGGAGATAGATTGGGCACGCTAGCTCTCGGGTCTAGGTACCCCAGGGAATCTTTCTCCTCCCCCTTACACCCCAAATCCCCACATCCGGCCCCCTCCCGCCCGGAAATCCCCTTCCCCCCTTTTGAACTTCCGCTCCCCTCCCCACTTCCGGGCAGTGTGGACACGAGTGGTGGTGATGGAGACAGCAGTAGTCATTCCTTATTCCTTCACTTATACTATCCTAGAACTTCTCAAAGTTCCCTGGCTTCAGGCCCCAGGATGGCGCTAAGGAGGGGAAGACTTCCGGGATTGGTCTCACAGGAATGTTGAGTCTACCGCACCCACTTGGGGGGGGCGAGGGGACCTCGCTCTCTAACGGAGTTGGGAGGGGCGGGGAGCTCAGAGAGGACCGGTATGAGACCCAAACCACGCGACTTGGCTCCCTCCCGCATAGGGAGGAACAATGGTGGAAGGGACACGAGCTGGAGGCCGGAAGTAGAGTTGGGGGGTCCAGGGATCCTCAAGTCCCTTCTCAGTCACAATCCTTGGTAGAAACTACAGCGCGTGCCCGCCCCGCCCTGGATGAGGCGGAAGTGGGCCGCCGCACCGGGCAGCGCACCCCTCCCCGCCCTGTGCCCCGGATGTAACGCCCCGTCGCGGAAAGCGGGGCGGAGGGCGGGATGGGAGCCACCGCCTGGGGCGTAGGAATTAGGGGGCAACTGAGAGATCTGCCCACGTGCAGCCGCCGTTCGCGCTACTTCCAGGGCAAAGACCGGGTCACGCACAGCCTTTCACTGTCCTCCCTAGACCGCGCCCGCCCCCACCCAAGTCTCAGCCTCTGAGTCCAAGCCTGGCCGGACCCCCGGACCACGCAGGCCTCACAGTACCGTGATGTTGACGAAGGTTTTCCCGGGAACGGCGGCCCAGACGGAGGGCGAGTCCTTATAGCCCACGATGGCCGCGTCCTGACAGGTCCCGTCCGCCATGAGGTTGTCGATGTAGGCGTTCCACCCGGCCATGGCGCTGCTACTGGGGCTGCTCTCGGCGCTGCTGCTGGGGCTGCGGGCTGGGCTCGGGCTGGCGGGCGGGGGGAGGCGGAGAGCTTGGGGCACGCGCTGCCGTCCGGACCGTGGCTCTGCTAGCTGTGCAGCAGCCCTCGCACCGCCACTTCCTGCTCCTCCCCCCCTTCTAGATTTTTATTTGCAAAGGGAGGTAGGGGCGGGGCCTGCTCCCCATTCCCTCCTTATCCTCCCCCCGCTGCTCAGATACCTAACTTTGCAAATGCAATTTAAAAAATCCCTCCCCTTATTGCAGAATTTGCAGAGTTCAATGGAAAGCAATGTAAAAGAATGAAGGAGGTGGGCTGGGGAAGGTTAGGGTTAGACTTGCTCTGCTTCGCACTGAATAGAAACCACACTTTTGGTATAGAGGAAGGAGTGAGCCGGCGGAAGGAAGGACAGTGAAAGGAGTAAGAATTGGCAAGCTGCAAATTTAGCAAATTAAAGAGGATTCGGGGAACTCAGGGTTAAACGGAACGACTCCCCCTTCCCCCACCTCTGCCGGAGGGAAGGAACGGCGGGCGGCGGCGCGTGCGCCCGCGCCTGCGCTGGGGCCAGGAGGGAGAGCGCGTGGGGCGGTTGGAGCCGGCGGCAGGCTTTGCGGGTGCGCGCCGGGGCGCGGCTGGCTGGACCGATTTGGAACCCCTGCGAAGGAAGGCGGCCGGGGACGTGTCTCCTGCCGGGCGGAAGGGGCGGGGGCGAGAGCAAGGCGTGCGCCGCTTCTCCACTCCTCGTTTTATTTAAGCAAGAAGGGAGCACAGAGGAATTTGACAAAATACGCCGACTGGAATCAGAATTGAAGGCATCCAATGGGGACACTTCTGTCGCCAGCATCGGCCCGGGCGGCACAAGTTGGATTCAGTGGAGCCCACCCCCACTCCAGGGGATTATCCCTAGCTGGATCAGCTCCAGCCCCAGGCCTCACCCCTACGCCCCTACCCCGCCCGTTCCCCAGCCAGCAGTTTGGGTCATCAGCCTTGCCCCTTGGCGCGTCTCTGAAGAGGTCACTGAGAGCGGGCGCCCGCGGGCTAGAAGGGCGGGCCTATTTTTTAAGGCGGAAGAATACTAAAGTTTCAAGATTGCAACTTTTTCAAAATGGGGAAAGTCCTTTCTGCTTTGGAACTGTTGGGTTTTTTTCTTTTTTAGTAAAACTTATGCGAAGAACTTGTATGCCCTTAAATCGCCCGCCGCCTACAGGGAGGGGGGTGGGGCAGGACCTGGCGGAAGCTTAGGTGAGCTGGCCGCGCCCTAGCGGCCCCGGCCGCCAAGGGGCTGGGCAGCTTCCCGTCCCTCCGGGGACCGGTGTCTCCCGGGCGGAAAGGGGCTCGTTATCTCTCTGTCTCTCCCTCTCTCTCCCGCTCTCTCTTCCTCCCGAGCGGGATGTGGTTCCCTCACGGCCACTCCACACTCTTTAGGCACCCAACGCCCCCTGAGCCCTTGTTCCTCGACAGCCGCCAGGCTGAGTCACTGGTCCACTCGGGCGGGGCCTCATGCGGGCACGTGGCGGCGCTCCCCGCCCGCTTTCTTCTGACCTCTGGCCTACCGCACCCCCTACCCCAGGGTGGAAAAATCCCAGAGGGTAGAGGCCAGAGATAAGGGGGGGAGGGGCGAAATAGGGGGAAGAATCCTGGGCTGGGGGCTGGAAGACTTCGTGGGGACGGCAGGGCGGGGAGGGGAGCTGGGGAGAGGGCCACAGGGGTGAGTCACCGGGCGCAGGCCGCTCCAACGCCGGCCGCAGGTGCCTCCTAGTCGGGGGCGAAGAGCTGAGGCTGCCTGTGACTCTCACCCGCCGGCCGGCTGGCCCGCGCCTAGGCGTGCTCCCCTCTCCTGGCCGGGCTGCAGCAGAATTCGGGCAGACCCCACACTCCCTTCAGACCCACCAAGGCAGAGTTACCTATTGCAGAGACCCACGTCCCTGCAATGCTACTAGCGGACCGCGGGACTGGCCCCGGGCATTCTGACACAAAAGGCCGGCCCCCTCCTCCTATCCATTCATTTTTTTCACTGCTGAATCAACATCATTCATTTATGGGCTGGTACCGCGCCCTGAAGCGCCCGCAGTCGGTGGGGATAGGGGCTCCTGATTGACAGCCTCTACGCTGGGCGATAAGTGCTGTCTTAGCTCTCTCTGTAGGGAGCCGTGCCAACTCTGAGGGCCAGTCTAAATTCGTTTCCCTGCCCCCTCCCCTACCACACACCTCTTTTTGGCAGGGAGAAGGTAGGATGTGGTGGAGCCGGGAAAGGCCGCTATGAGGACTCTAAGAGGTGAGACCCTGTCGCCTTCTGAATGTGGGATTCAATTTTACACTTCAGAGCTTGCCCATAATCCCCGGCTCCTTCCCCCACTGAGAGCAGAGGCAGCCCCTGCCTGCCACGTGAGCTGAGCATGTGTGGATGTCAATCCTGCAGCCCCTCTTTCATGCCCCCTCCCCAGCCCTGCACAGCTCAGGTTTCCCCTGACCTTTCCTAAATAGCACTAGTTCCTCTTTAACCTTTGCAAAAGAGGAATATAATCCTGGGGAGGGGAGAGACCCCCCCTATTCTGAAGCCTTTCCCCTAGGGTGGAATTGAAAGTAGGGACTTTTATTGGGGGGCAGAGAGAAAGGAGGGGTGGTCATTGACCTTGGGACGGGGCTTTAGGCTATAGTGGACAGTTGGCTGCCAACTGGGTGTGGAGGGGGAGGATGGAAAGGGAGAGAGGCGGGGCTGGCTGAGGATAAATGCCCAGCCTGAGAGGGGGTGAGCTGACACTGTCCCAGCTGCCACTTAGATTCGGAGCTCACCCCAAGCCCCCAGCGAAGACATCCCAGGTCTGGTGAACCTTGAAATCCCAGGGGATAGGAGTGATAAAGGGGGATGAGGGTGGTGCTGGCTTGGAGAAAATGGGGGAAATGTCAGGTTTTTTTCCCTCCTGGTACTGGGGGTGCTTAAGAAAGACCGGAGGGGTTTGAGCAAGCAGGATGGGAATACCCAAGGATAGTGAAATGAGGCTGAAAAGGGAGGCAGGCAGAGATGGATAGAGAAGTGGAGCTAGAGCTGGAGCCAGGTGGAGAATCTGGGGCCCCTGAGGATCTGAAGAAAGCTGAGGAGCAGGCAAAAGACAATCAGAAAAACAGGAGAGGATTTGAGGGCTAGGAAATCATGAAGAACAGATTGCTTGACTAGAAGGGTGGAGGGAGAAGGCAAAGATACAACTTTGCCAGAGATGGGTTTCAGAGAGTGGTGGAATTCCAGGAGTTACAGGGAGGCCCCTGGATTCTTAGGATGGGGGTGGAATAGGAGCTGTTCTGAGGGGGGGAGGGGGCTGCGCCTGCCTTTTTAGTCTGTGACCTTTTTGTGGGATATTTTTAGCTCCGGCACCTGCCTTCTTGGGGTGGGGAAGACTCTTAAAGGGCAAGGGATTTGGGGTTCCTTTAAGGAATCAACTGTCCACATTCAGGCCTCTTTGTCCTGCAGCCATGGCCATGCAGAAAATCTTTGCGCGGGAAATCCTGGACTCCAGGGGCAACCCCACTGTGGAGGTGGACTTGTACACGGCCAAGGGTAACACAGGCCCACTGCATTGATTTGCCTTGGAAAACCCTAACCCCGTCTAGCCTTTGTCCCACATCCTCACCTTTCTCTGCGATCCCCTTCCCCAGAGTTCTTCCCAGGCCTCCCTCTCCTAACCTGGTCCCCCTGTGGTGAAAAGTAGGAGCCTGTCTGCACTCCCTCCTGCCCCTAGTCTCAGGATACCGTGACCCTTTGGAGGTGGATGGGACTCTCTGTGACCTTCCAATCCTCCTGCCCCAGGCCGATTCCGAGCAGCTGTGCCCAGTGGAGCTTCCACAGGTATCTATGAAGCTCTGGAACTAAGAGATGGAGACAAATCTCGTTACCTGGGCAAAGGTGAGGAATAACCGACACTGGAGGAGCCTTTGTTGGGGTGGTTTTAGGACTTGGGCACACAATGTCTGCCTGGGGTAGAGGACTAAAACCCAAAGTTCTTGAGGAGCTGGGATCCACAGGAAGAGACCCAACTGAATTGGAGATCTGAACCTCCTCTGGCCTCTCTAGGGGTCCTGAAGGCTGTAGAACATATCAACAAGACTCTAGGCCCTGCTTTGCTGCAAAAGGCAAGTTGAAGGAGACTGTTCCCTTTAACTCCTTCCCCAGACCCTTGCCACCTCACCTTAAACTACAACTCTCATTCTCCCCCAAATACTTGCACTTCACCTTCCTCTGGCACATGCCCTGACTCTTGAGAAATCTGACATCTGCTCTTCCTCCTCCAACCTGCCCTTTCCAGAAACTAAGTGTTGTGGATCAAGAAAAAGTTGACAAATTTATGATTGAGCTGGATGGGACCGAGAATAAATGTGAGTGAAGGGCTAGGGTTAGAGAAAGGGATGAGATGTGGGAGGGGTAGGGGAAAGACCATGGGGCTGAGGTCTGGTTAGGATTATTTCTATCCCCCATATTTTGGGGCACACCATAGCTGGATGGACTTTATTCATTCCACAGGCATTTCCTGATGCCTGCCTTCTGCCAGGTCTGGGCTGGACTGTGGACACAGACCCTGGGGTGGAGGGTCCCAGAGCACCTCAGGCCACTGGGGAGAAAGCTGTTAAACAAACTCTTAATGCCCAGTGGTTTGGAGTTCTGGATTCTTCCTGGGGTGACCAGAAGGAACATTTAAGGAGATGACTCTAAACTCTGGGGGAGAAACTCTCACCTTTTTTTTGTGCTTGCTTTCTCCAGCCAAGTTTGGGGCCAATGCCATCCTGGGCGTGTCCCTGGCCGTGTGCAAGGCTGGAGCAGCTGAGAAGGGGGTCCCACTCTACCGACACATTGCAGATCTCGCTGGGAACCCGGATCTGGTCCTCCCAGTCCCTGTGAGTGCAGGTGCCCCCTTAGATCCCACGGTGAGAGAGTTGCCCCACCCATTGAGAAGTACATAAGCAGCCTCTGGAAGGTACACCTTCTAGAGCCAGCTTCAAAGAGATAGTTTTCTGAAACTGAACCTCTCCTGCTGCGGTCCCGGTCCCGCCTCTCCCTTTTTCACACAATACGAACATCCCCTTAAGCCTCTATGTTTCTTTCTCCTTGACATGACCTTTAACTGGTTCCTTCACATTCCAATCCTAGGCTCAATAACTCCAGCTTCTTATTCTGCTCTCTACCTCAACCTCCAGATCAGATTGAGAGTTTCTTCTTGGCAAGAATCTTAGCATTTCTTTGTATCTTTTTTTTTTTTCATTTCTTTGTATCTTAATTTTTATTAAATCAAATTCTCTCTTTATGGAAACCCTTTGAATTTAATCTCAATAATAATGTTACCATTTATTGTTACTTAGTAGGCAGATTGTATAAGAGCCTGTGCTGTGGAGACAAACTGTTGGGTTCAAATCCTGGTTTTGCCAATTGCTGGTAGTGTGGTCTTAGGCATTATTTAACTTCTCTGTGCCTCTGTTTCCTCACTTGTAGAGTGGGGGATAATAATAGTACCTAGTTCAGAGTCGTTTTGAGAATGAAATGAGCTAACAGGATATATGTAAAATACTTAGAGCAGTGCCTGGCCTATAGTAAGTGCCATATCAGTTTTAGATCATTTGTACCAGGCATATGCTAAGAACTTTACATCCAATTTCTCTAATTTTCAGCATAAGATCCTTCAGGGAAGCAGGTGGTGTCCCCATTATAGAAATGAGGAAAGAGGCTCTGAGGAGTAAATTACTCATCCTAGATCATTCAGCTAGTAAGTAGGGAAGCCAGGACTCTACTTTGACGCCCTCCCCCCCACCCAACCTGTCTTGATCCCTCACACCCTGGCCCAGGTCTGAACACCCTCTCTGCCTCTCAGGCCTTCAATGTGATCAATGGGGGCTCCCATGCTGGAAACAAGCTGGCCATGCAGGAGTTCATGATTCTGCCTGTGGGAGCCAGCTCCTTCAAGGAAGCCATGCGCATTGGCGCGGAGGTCTACCACCACCTCAAGGGGGTCATCAAGGCCAAGTATGGGAAGGATGCCACCAATGTGGGTGACGAGGGCGGCTTTGCACCCAACATCTTGGAGAACAATGAGGGTCAGTGTGAGCACTCTGAGGGGCAGAACCCCTGGATCCTCACAGAGGAAGGGGCTGTGGAGACAAGGTACACTGGAGCCTCAGGTCTTCTCTTGTCCCTCCCCTAGCCCTGGAGCTGCTAAAGACGGCCATCCAGGCAGCTGGCTACCCAGACAAGGTGGTGATTGGCATGGATGTGGCAGCGTCTGAGTTCTATCGCAGTGGGAAGTACGATCTTGACTTCAAGTCACCTGATGACCCTGCACGGCACATCACTGGGGAGAAACTGGGGGAGCTATATAAGAGCTTCATTAAGAATTATCCTGGTGAGACCCTCAGGTGTTCCAGTGCACCTGCCCAAGTACCCAGCAGCTGCCCAACACAATGACTTCAGAGTCTCCACTGCCACCAACTTGGTCCTTCCAATCCTTAGCACCATCACAATCCCCATCCAAACTCTTCTGACCTGTCGCCCCTTTGTAAGGCTTTTATGTGACTCTGCCTCCACTCCCTATCAGTGGTCTCCATCGAGGACCCCTTTGACCAGGATGACTGGGCCACTTGGACCTCATTCCTCTCGGGGGTGGACATCCAGATTGTGGGGGATGACCTCACAGTCACCAACCCCAAGAGAATTGCCCAGGCTGTTGAGAAGAAGGCCTGCAACTGCCTGCTGCTGAAAGTCAACCAGATCGGCTCAGTGACTGAATCCATCCAGGCGTGAGTGCTTCCTGGCTCTGGGGTGCACCATAGCCTCCCTCCACCCATTCTGCCCACTCCAGATGTCCTGCCCAGAAACTCCAGGTCTGCCTTTCCCCTGGCTCCTGACCCATCCCTACCCTCCTGATCTCAAGGCTTTGACTAACCCCTGGCCTGACCCCAAGAGCTTTGCCATTGTGACCTGCCATCCCCGCCCCCACCCCATACCATTCTTCTCTCCCAGATACTGCCCTTCTTCCAACCAGCACCTCAGGAGCCCAAGTTCAAGATCAGGACTCTCCCTTTCTTTCTTTCCCAAAGAACTTAGTCAACCACCTTCCCGTAAAGCACCAACTCCTAAAAACAGAAAAGCCCCACCCAGGCCCTGGCTTTCCCACTGAGGTAGTCTCATTAGGCCTTATCAAGTGTCCTTTCTACTCAGTTGCAAACTGGCTCAGTCTAACGGCTGGGGAGTGATGGTGAGCCACCGCTCTGGGGAGACTGAGGATACATTTATTGCTGACCTCGTGGTGGGACTCTGCACAGGACAGGTACTTATGGCTCTCCTGCCGAGTGTCAGAGCAAGTTTTCTTGGGGTCCCTGACCCCCTGCCCCTGAGTTGAATCCCACCATAGGCTGTTCCCTCAGGGCCAGACCCAATCCCTCCTCTCCATCCTCATGCAAACTTTGGAATCCTTCTTCTCTTCTCAGATCAAGACTGGCGCCCCTTGCCGCTCAGAGCGCCTGGCCAAATACAACCAGCTCATGAGGTAGGTACAGGGGGTACAGTAGGCCTGGGCATGGGAAACGGACAGCTGTTGGTTTGGAAAGGCACAGCTCTGACTTGGTCTGCCTTCTAGGATTGAGGAGGCGCTCGGGGACAAGGCTGTCTTTGCTGGTCGCAAGTTCCGTAACCCAAAGGCCAAGTGAGAAGCTGGAGGCCTCAGGACCCCAGAGGACAGATCTAAGCCTTCAAGCCAAGCCATTCTCTCTGAAATAAACACTGATGCCAACCAAGACAGTGGGATGCTCTTTTGTGAGAGGGAGATGCTGGTGTCTGGGCTGGGTAAGACAGGAGGTAGGGCAGAAAAGGGAGAACAGATATATAACCTGCTGGGACAAAGAGGAAGTGAAGGGCTGGTCAGAGAGGAAGTTAAGCTGGATCCAGAACAAGAAAACTTCAGTTTGGATGGATGCTGGGGGAAGCAGGTGCCACATGTGAAATGAAGCTGGAGGCACAGACAGAACATGGAACCAGCTCCTAAAGAAGGCGGTACTTAGGGTCAGACATTACCATGAGGGGGAAGTTGGATCAGACCTGCCAATAAGTTGAAGTACATGGTCTTCAGAGTGCGCCGCAGTGTGGAGGATGAGAGTGAAAACCAGGGCAGCTACCATTTCTGTGGAGCTTGAAGATCTAGAACTGCTCTAAATATGTGACCTATATTGACCCGTACAATCTATGAAACAGTCTTATCAGATAGTTATTATTATCCCCATTTTACGGGTGAGGAAACTGAGGCACAAAAAAGTCAAATATGGGCCTTTTGAGCCATGCTTCTCTTGCTCAGTGCTCAGGCCCGCTTCTACTTCTGGAAGTGTACTTTCCTAATAAAACTTTTTTCTACTGTAAAAAAAAAAAAGAAAAGAAAAGAAAGTCAAATACCTCGCCCAAGGAAACAGAGTTAGTAACTGACAGAGCCAGGATCCAAACCTAGACCATTTGGCTCTAGCGATTGTGCTCTTAATCCAGCCATCTATGGCCTACAAAAACAATTTTTATACTGCTCAAGTGAAAATCATCTCTCTTCCTCTCCAGGACCCACCTTTCCTTGTTCAAACAAACCAAGACATTGGGTCAAACAATGTTTATTGAATGTAAAGTAACCCCAGTCCCACAGGGAAGAAAGTTCCAAGGAGAACAGAGAATAATACAGATTAAATACCCACCTGTGCATTCACACTCACTTATACACACACATACACACACCACATTACATATCCAAGCTCTAACAGTGACAAATTGAACACCTGCTTTCTCCAGCCTGCATAATGGCTGTTAGGAGGTGGTTCAGAGGTGGGGCTCCAGGATGAGTTCTAATAGCAGCCTTTTCCCTCCCAGCCCCTTGCCCTGCCCCAGGGAGCTAGAGTGCCTAAGAGGTAGGTGGCAACTCTTCCCCGCTCTGCCGCAGACGCTTCTTGGCTCGGATCTCATTCATGGCCTCTTCAATGGAGCGTGTGTCCCTCTTGTTGGCCACAGGCACTGGGGGCAGAGGGAAGGGTGGGGAGGGATCCCTGTGCCTTAGCCTCCCCTCCTCTGCCCCCATTCAGTGCTCCTCTTCCCTGCCCCTCCATCCCCCACTGTGGCCTCACCACAGCCGTAGGTCTTGTTGGCCTGTAGCATGTGGGCTGCATCCTTGGCTGCCCCCTTGCCGATGAGGTGGCTATACTTGTCCTTGTAGTCGCTAGCGGGGCTCACCACCACGGGTCCCTGGTGAGCTGCCTCTTCCTCCTGCCGCTGGGCCAGCTCCTAGGGGTGCAAAGGTTGGGTACCAGTGCTCACAGGCCTGACCTCAACCCCTTTGAGGTGGTGGGCTGCAGGGTTCCCGAGACTGCCAGGCACTAACTCACCTTCAGCTTCCGTTTCTCCTCAGCCTTCTGGGGGTCCCACTCTTCACCACGACGGTAGGAGTCCAGCTCTTCATCTGAGGGTGCAAACTCCTAGGGAAGAAGGGATGTTGGGGGAAAGGTGTTTCTTCTCATTTCTCTCCCCCAAGGGGGTACAGGCTGAAAAGGTGAGAGTGGAGAACTCAGGCCTTTCACCTTCTTGAAGATCATGACATAGCGACACTCATCGTCTTCCCCGAAGGAGAAGGATGTCAGGCCAGCCACTTCTACCACATCATGTCTAGGAAGGGAGGGCAGAGGGGAAAGAATATGTTGAGCCACGAGGGAGCCTAGCACCCTCCTCTTGTGGATTCCCCCACTTGCACTTTCATGCCACCCTGACCACCCATTTCCTGCCTCTCCCAGCCCAAGATACTCACAGTATGCTCCTCTCTATCTTGTTCATGGGCTGAAACTTTTTCTTGATCTGCCCACTGTCCTGGATGAAATCTGACACCTCTTTCTCCATCTTGGGGGAGGGGATGGGAAGAAGATATGAGATGATGGCTCTGCCTTAATATCCCTCTCCCCAGCTGGGCCAACTGGCCTTTGCCTCCCCACACCTTTCCCAGCCTCTATGCCATTGGCTTCCAGGCTTCAACTCTCTTGACACATTTTGCAAAAATTGAGTTCTAATTCTAACTTATTGAAAGTGCTTCCTGAGGCTGCCTTTGATCTCTCCAGTTGTTCTCACCCTTTTACGAAACTCCACTTTCTGTTGTTTCTCTTGTTCCTGTAGTTTCTTCAGGCGGGCAGCCTGCTCTGAGGGTGAGAAATGGCAGCATGAGGCCAGAGGTGGAAGCATGGGTGGGGAGAGTTTATAAGACTTCAAAGGAGGTCTGGTGTCCACTGGGAGGCATCAGGCTGGGAAAGTAGGATTACTGTTTATTCACTAAGCATTTATCAATATTTACTCTATACCTGGCACTGTGCTAGGCCCTGGAATACAAAGATGATTCAGACATAGCTTTGCCCTTCAAGAGCTCATGACTTGGTGAGAGTAGCAAAGATTAAAATCATGTTTAACCTCCTTTCCCAACCTCACTAGGGAAACCAGCTAACCAACATTTATTTAATGATCACAATATACAAAGAAATATAAGGCATCTGGGAACGTAAGAAGACCAGACTAAGCCCTGGCCTCAAAGAGTTTATCATCTCATTGTCGACATAGGAAAGGGGAAATTATTTAACTTCCTATATTTTATAACACCCTCCACTTCTCACTTCTATAGACAAGATGAAGCTGAAACATCTAATCTGACACCCTTCTCCTTTGGGAGTGTAGATATTCAAAGTGAACAGCAAAGGAACTCCTCACCCTTGGGTCTTAATGTCCCCTCTCCTCTCTTCTGCCATTTCAAATCCTTTATATTCTTAAGGCCCGCCCACTTCTTCCACAGGATCTAATCCCTCCAGCCGCACCTCTTCCTGTTTTCCTAATCACTCCATGCCTTTGCACATGATGTTCCTTCTGCTTGAAATGCTTTTCCTCCTCTTACAAACTTTGAGATACACCATGAGTCAGAGTTACTCACTTCTTCCTCTGAGGTCCATGCACATTTAGTTCAGACATCCACTATAGCATGTGCTGAGAACTAACGCAATGTAACTTATTTGTTTCCCCTACCAGACTATGAGCTCTTAGGAGGCAAGGACCCTGTTCATCTCCTATCTAGTTAACCTCTGTGTCCCTAGAGCCGGACAATTTAGGAGCTCTCACCTCTGACCTCGAGGACTATGACCATCACTGCATCCCATCGTAGCCACTGATTCTCTAACTGGTTTGTGTGTCTTCTATCTGAGGAGGTGGTTGGCATAAGATTATGGTTAAGAACACAGGCTTAAAAGTTACACCTGGATTTAAGACTCTGCAACCATGTGACTTTAGGCAAGTGACTAAACTCTGAACTTCAGCTTCCTAGTCTGTCAACTGCCGCTGGTGAACCCTACCTAGACGATCACGGAGAGCATGAAATAATTCCAATTGCCATGCTCCCTCCTTCCTCAGAGCTTTCAAATGCACATCTCTGCCTATAACACTTACTCCCCCTCTCACTTACTGAATTATCTATTCTTCAGATCTCAGCTCCCTGCAGACTAGGTTAGGACCCCTAGGTAACCCTCGCATAACAATTATTTTTCTGAGCATTATCAAGTTGGGTATTAAAATTCTGTGTGGTCGTTTCATCAATGCTCTACAGTGTGGGCTCCCTGGCCCCTAGCAACCGTTCTGTAGATAATGTATATTTCGATATTACGCAGCACTTGATGAGTACTTTGAAGGCATCTAGCCTGCCCTGGTACCCCTTGGGCGGGTAAGGAGCCGTTGCCCAAGATGGGGCTTGTCCATGGTCAAGGTCCGCAGGGTTAGAGGTTGGGGTCCTCCCAACCAAGACAGTCATTCTGTCACTCATTCACACGCTACAAGCCGAGCAACTTGGAAGAAGCCTGCACCACCTGGCGGCCGCGCCCTACGCCCTACCCCCGCAGGCGAACTAGAGCCCGCAGGCAGTGGAGTTACTCGAAGAACACAGGCGGGGAGACTGTAGCCAATCCAACCAGGTAGGAGCGTTCTCATCTCTGCAATCAACATCACGACCCGCCCGGGGCAGCTCGGGAATTTAAGAACACAGAGAAGAAAAGGGTTGAGAGGAGGCGGAAGGGACCGGGTTAAATCAAATAGGAGGAGCAGAAAGGCACTAAACGGACCCAGCAACCAATTAGAGGTGCAGAGGTGGGAAGGACCAGAGGAAGTCTAACAGGACTTAATAGGTAGACCTTTTGGTTGACGTAGCCAATAGAGGGGAAAGGATTGCGGATGGGCGTGCATTGGACCGAATCAGAATTGGGATGGGTTGTGGGACACACCAGCCAGGAGGTGGGAGGGGCCGAGCGGCCGAACACGCTCTCCCGCGGTCCGAAGGCGGGCCAAAGAACACCAAGGAGTTGGGTGGGGTAAGAGTCGCCCTACCAATCAGAGCACGCCAGCAGCGGACAGGCGGGCCTTTTGGCGAGTGAAAAACAAGGACTGCGGAAGCCAGGATAGCGAAAACGGCAAGAAGCTGGCGCTAGGCTTCAGAGAGCCAATCACCGTCCGCTACGAACAGCGGGCGGGTCGACAGCCCTTTTAGGGAATCTGGGGGTCTCTAAAGAGGCCTCTGAGGGGTCTCTCAAGGTTGAATAGGCGGCATCGTTCAAAGAGAGAAGAGTGCGGTCTTGAAAACCGAGTGAAGAAAGGCGGATGTGAATTTGGGTTCCTCACCTCGGGCCTTGCGCCGAGTCTCCTGGTCACCGAGGCTGGGTGGCTTCTCCATGGAGCTCAGGATGGAGCCCAGTAGGTCCGCCATCTTGGGAGTGACTGAAAGGGGGCGGTGCGTCTTAAAGGGAAGGGCGAAAAGCCTTTAAGGCCGGAAACGCGTCGGAGGCGGAAAACTGTGCACTCCGTCCGGCCTTGCCCAGCGCTCATCCCGTCCAGCGCGGTTACAGCCTCCCGCCGGCCGAGGCTCCGCCCCCCCGTCCCCGCCCCCCCAGACAGAGGCCGGAGGCTGGCTGGTGCAGTGATGTTTAATGGCAGTCCTTAGAAATCAAGCCCATGCACAGTAGAAAGTGCTCGTGGGGCCGGCAAGAGGCCCCCGCCGCGCTCGGGAACCACAAGTCCGGTCGTGCAGCCTTCCCTGCGGCGCCTTAAATAGATTCTTCACTATACTCTGTATGTTACATATGTACAAGACCCCTCCCCTCGAGGGGCGGGGCAGGACTCCACAACGCATTCCTATATACAACACCCCCTTTGGCCCCACGGTTGGTGGCCAGAGTTGGAGTGACGGGGGATGACAGGGCCAGAAAGGGAGGAAACAGACGCAAACATGCGGAGTCGGGTGGGGCACGGTTAGCCCAGAAACATGAGGGGTGCGCGCGCATGAAAGGCAGAGGTGGGGCCACGCGGATACATTCAGAGACGCATCGAACAAATAAATAAGGCAAGTCAGGAAGGCCGAGGCGGGTGCAGGCAGGGAAGAGAGCTGTGGAAAAGGGGCAGGCAGGGCTCCGGAGGTCACAGCTGAAGATGCAGGTATGTGGGGCATGGATCTTCTGGAGCCGGGGACCAAAAGAGGGGACAGGACCCAGAGGGAAGAGGAGAGGCGGGAGAGGGAGTTCAGCACTTCGGAGGGGTAGAGGATGGAGACCTAGGAAGGTCTCCAACCAAAGTGACAGGAAAAGCTGCCGACAGAGGGCTCCCCTTCCCCAGAGAACCCTCTCCCTTAAGACTGCAAGAAGCGGCCCCGGGTGGTGAGAAAGGCATGGAGAGGTCAGGTGGCCAGTCCAGGTTGGGGAAGCCCTTCTAGCTCCTGGTTCTGCTTTAGTTCTCTCATCCTGCAGAGAGATAAGGTAGGAGTCAGAGGAGACCAGCAGATCCGGGAAGGTGGAGTGGTGGAGATGGCTGGGCAAAATCCAGCAGGAGAAAGGATGAGTACCTGTGTCGGCAGCGCCTCAGGAATCTCATGATCTTCCGGGCTGCCTGGTCCTGCTTCTTGGTGAGAAAGGAGCCTCTGGCAGAAGAAAAGATGAAGAGACCTTACACAACACTCAGGCATCCCCTGCCCTCAGCCCCTTAGAGACCCCTAGCAGGGAAGGGCAGGGGGCAGGACAATGAGCTGGAACTTGGGGGTCCATGGACATGGATGCAGTGAGCAGGCACAGAAGGCTGGAGGGCTGGGGCCATACTTGTTGCGGGCAGGCAGGCTGCTCGTGGGCCGGCGGCGATAGGAGCGGTAGTGCTGCTGGATGAGCACAGCCGCTCGGCGGCTCTGCTGAAATCGCTTCTGTTCATAGTAGCTTCGGAACTTGCTCTGGATCAGGATGGCCGCCTGGGTCATCTTCTTATAGAGTGCAAACTGCAGGGGTGGGGAGAAGGAACAGGAGCTGAAATGGAGGAACAGTGACCCAAACCCCTGAGGGTCACCCCCATATTCAGTTGATGCAGGTCTCTTTCTCTAATCCACATGCTCATGGAAAGGCTGAATCACAGACCTCACACCCAGATCTCATGCCTAATACCTTAAGTGCAATCCAGGTCAGCTTGTGGAGAGAGAAGGGGAGTTAGGGCTCCAGCAGCATTCTGGATGCTGTGAGCTGGAATGTGGGTGGGTACAGGTTGGTGGGTGTGCTTTACAGAGAAAAGGATCTCACCTGCTTGTATTTCCGGTAACAGCGCTGGATCACAGCTGCTGCTACCTCTTGCTGCTCCTTGAGCCTCCGGCCCTAAGGGGAGAGAAGGAAGTCTTAGTGCCTAACTGCCCACCTAACAGACATGTGACCTGTCCTTCCAACTTGCCTGGAGTCCTCTGACCCTTCACCCCATCTGAGGCCTGTCTGGATGACTGCTCTCCTTGGGAGCCCATAGTCTCCCCTTATTCAAGATTCATTCCCTGAGACGCCTCAGCCCCCTGACCTTGTACTTTCTGAAGGCTGTCTGGATGACTCGGGCAGCCTCATACAGTTCTCGCTGTTCATGATCCGATAATGTCAGCAGAGCAAAATCACTCTCCATCTTGCCACTGGCAGATGCAGAGAGAAACTCTGCCCAGGAAGGTGCTGGAGGGATAGCCAGGCGACCCCGCTCAAAAGGTAGTTCGCTGTAGGAATAGGGAGAAGGCAAGTCATAGAGTATCTGAAGTCTCTCTTCTCCTACCTAGGGGTCGCTGTGAAGGGAGACCCCAGGCAACAGAGTCTGGAAAGAGTGACTTCAGAGCTCATCAGTTCCAATCCCCTTTTCAAAAGCCCTTTGGCTTCTGCCAGAATAGACCTTTGGCTATGGGGAAACTGCCTTCCATCTTCCCTTGAAGAAGAATCTGGAGGCTTTGTCCTGAGCTGGTCACCTAGGAGGAGCTGAGCTGGGGAACTGGTCCACATTCTCTAAGTAGCTGGCCAGCCAGGACATGGTCTCGCTGAGGCCCAAGGCCCCTGTCCGTTCCCGTGTTGGGGGTCCGGCCTCAGGCAGCCCCATGAAGTCCTCTCGTTTAATCCGCTCTGGTGTGGCTTCGATGATCTGCTTGGCCAGTGAGATCATGTCCACCTGGATGAAGGAAAAACTGGGTGAGCCTTGAAGGGCCTCACCTGCCAGATGTTCCTGCCCTGCTGCATCTGTAGCCTCAATCCACTTCATTTCTTCTACCAGATGATGAAGCCTCAGGGATTGCTTTCCTTTCTAACCCCATCTTTTTTGTCCACTGTTCCAGATTCATTGCTTTATATTTATTAGGCTGCCACTTGTGTTGAGACATTGTGGAGGACATAGGATAGGAAGGACATAGTCCAAATGGAGATACAAGAGCTGCACAAATGAAGAATTTAGGCTTCCACGCTGACTGCCCACCATCCCATCCAGGATGGCCCCAGGCTTGCAACCAGCACATCCTACCCTCAGGCCTGGCCATGCCTGCCACCCTCCATCCCACCTTCAGTTCTCCAAGAACCAGCTCAATGCTTACTGACCACAGATACCCTAATGAATAGCTCCAGCCTTGCCTTTACTCCAGCCCTGAAGCCTGTAGCACTTTCTGCTGGCCACATGTAACACAGCCTACTTTGCAGAGGTCTTATAGTGCTACCTAATTAATCCATTAGCCTTTCAAAGCAGATATGTCCCCAGGTTCTAGCAGAGAAGTATGCTGCTACACTTGAAGATTCATTCTCATTTATTCATTCCACAAGACTTAGTTTTTCCCACGTGCAAGCCTCCTCCTCACAGAAGGTCATTGCCAAATACCTCCATCTTGCCAACCTCTCTCCTCCACACTCCTCCCAACTTCCCTCCATTGTTATGGTTCCCCAAGAAAACTGTCTCTTTATGGTTCAACAGGTAACCCCTACAACCCACCTCTAATTGAAGACACTCCCCCAGAATTTTTAACCTCTGATGCTTCATGACTCCTGAGTCAAGCTCTGATAGGAGCTAAGCAAAGGGTTATTTTGCCTGTCCCAAAATGAGGGTAAATGGTCCCTTCTCAAACTGAAGCCAGACTCAGTCTGTTTCATGGACTAGTCTTATCTCACTGGGCTTATCTCACTCCTGTACCCCACTCTTTCTAGCCCTCATAATTCCATCAACATAAGCAGTACCGGGATCATGTTCACAGATGGTGGGCTGTCAGCTTCCTCAGGAGCAGCCCCAGCATCCAGGAGTGGTGGGAGAGGAGGGGGTGAGGGTGGGGGCCCTTTGGGGTCGGTGGCTTCATAGTCCATGAAGAGTAGGGGGGCTTCTGGGGCACTAGAAGAGAGGTGGCTTGGGACCATCTCCATAGTAATCTCAGAGGCTGGAAGAGGAGCAGGGGGAGGACTCCCATCAGGAGCACTAGAATAGGCTGATGTGACGGAGAAAGTGCCATCCGAAAGCTCTGAGGGTGAGGAGACACTGCTCAGACCTGTGAGGTGACAGAAAAGGGTGAGGGCAGCAAGAGCTATCTGCCATCTCTTAAGTCGCCGACCTGCCCCATCCTTGCTCTCAACCTCCCTGCCCACCCTTCAGCTTTCTCCTGGTCTATCCTCCCACCCTCATTCCCCTCTTAAAAAAGATCCGGGGCAACCCTCACCAGTGTCTGGGCTGGAGGAAGGTGGCGACAGGGCAACTGGGGGCTCAGCTGAAGTTTCCTGTCTCTGGAGTTCCTCAAGGCAGCGGGCAAGGCGCACGTGACCCCGGGAATGAGCCACGGACAGGGGGAGACGGCCCAGAGAGTCGGGAATGCTCAGTGCCTGTCGGTTCCAACGGAAAAGGAGTACAGCAGCTTCCAGGTGTCCCAAGGCACAAGCCCACATCTGAGAAGAGGGGCAGGGAGAGAAGGATGGGAGGAGTAGGAGGATAGAGGTAGAGGTGAGGCTAGGGGCCTTCTTCTGGTGGCCAGGTCTTCAGTCCCTTGTCCTCCCCACTCCTTTCCTGCAAGAGGTCTTCCCTTTAAAGCACCCTTCCCATTTCCCTTTGTCCACATGCACTCAGGAGTCCCGCATCCTCACCAGAGGGGTGCAAGAGAAATGATCCACATTGAGCGGGTCAACCTCTTGCTCTAAGTCCAAGCTTCCGGTCTCCACACTCCTGGAGGGTTTGGGAAAGGGACAACAAAGCTCAGTCAGGGAAAAAGTGGGCAAAGTGGAAATATTAGAATTGAAGGGATCGGGAAGAAAGCTGTCTAAGAGCACTATGGTCAGTGGAATGAAGCAGTCAGATTAATATAGTAAATGTAAAGAGGTCAAGAAGTCAGTGTCATAACTCGGGATATTAAAATTCTTCCCAAAACAAATCCTTTTCCAGCCCCCTTTCCTTCCCATAGTGACCCCAGCTCCCTCTTGGCAGGGCTCCAGTCCAGTTCTTCCTCAGTCCCCTGGCACTTCTGTCCCAGTGGCTGCCCAGCCCCCTCCCTGCTGCCCCTGCTCACCGCCACTGGCTCAAGGTCTCGATGAGGCGGGCGTAGCCCTGGGCAGCTGCCAGGTGCAGAAGGCTCATGCCCCGGAAGGGGCTTCCGTGGGCCAGACGTTCAGGACCCCTCCAGGTGGAACGTGGGATCATGCTCTCTACCAACACCACCACCCGTGCCTCGAACCCAGGCCCCTGGCCTTCATCCTGCAGTACATACACCCTTATGCAGAGACCTGAGCATCTGGTCTTCCAGCTTGGGATGGCCTTGGCCACCCCACATACCTGTCTCAGCTTCTAATTCTGCCCCCTCCCCACACTTCTCACTCCAGGTTTGTACCACCCAGACTTTTGAAGGCCTGTCAGTTCTCCCAGTTTGAGTTCCTGGGTGTCTTCCACTTCCTCCAGCCCCTCTGGCAACCAGACCTCACACACCCTTGCCCAAGTTGTGCCTTCAGCTCAGATCAGTGCCATATCCACAGATGGTTTCTCCCCCTCAGAATCCAGATTCCTCCCCCAATCTTCTTTCAGAGATTCAAGACCCACAGAGGGCTGAGCCCTAACCCTCCTGATTCCCTCCCCCATCCTCTCCTTCACCTCCACCCTTTTTCAGACCAGAAATAGTCTGAAGCCTGTCATGCCAAGAGGGTGCCCAGAATAGCCACTCTTGCCACAGGGCGGGGGTGGGAGCAGGGTGACACCAGGGATTAGGAAGGAGGACTGGCTGAGGAGGCTGGGACGGGAGATTGAGGAGTCATATGCTACAGCCATTTTCTTTAGGAAGACCCTCCCCCTGGTCTTTACCATAGAACTCCCTCATGGAAGTACCTGAATTGGAGGTGCGTCAAGACCTTGGCAGGGTGCCTGTCCAGTTGCTGCAATCTCTGCCATCCGCTTCTCCATCTGCTCCAGTCGCTCTAGTATGGACATCCGGAACTGGTTGTCTGAGAGGGAACAGGTATGGGAAACTGAGTGGTAGGGTCTAGGGGATGCCGTGAACACCAGAACTGGACCTATCCGAGGATCTGGGAGGTGAAGACAGAATCATTCCTCCTCTTCAAAACAACAGCCCCATTTACCCCACCCACCTTTGAAATATAACCCATGAGGACTCAGTTCTTAAACTAGGGCTTTTAATACTACCCACTGACCTAGGACTAGAATCCAGAACCACAACTGTGTCTTTTAAGACAGAGACAGTAAGAATTCCCACATGGCATCCAGCCCTGAGCTGCCCCAGATCACACATACACACACACTCCCCCAGCCTTCTCTTAGGTTAACTGTTCCATCAGTTTTCCTTGCCCCAGACACTACCTTTGTCCCCCTGCTGGCACTGAAGGACTCCAGGGGGTCCCTGCTCTCTGTTAACCACTGCCCAAAAGAGCTCAGGGACTGTGTTTTGGAAAGCACTTTTCCCTCCTCCAATACTCCCCCTCCCCCCAAAGCTGTCCACAAAGAAGATGTGGGGAGGGAAGGTGACAGAGATGGATAGCCATGTCCATTTCTCCTCCTCCCTCCACCCCGTTCACCAGTATACACATACACACACACATCCCAAGCTATATCTGTCCCCTCTTGGATATCACACAAGGACAAGGAGGGGAAGCAGAGAGGATCATAGCCATGAGAAAACAGGCACAGAGAAACAGGGTGGAGGTCAGGGATGTTCTCAGGTGCCAGGCAGAAGGGGATAAAGGTACAGAAGTGATGGTGGGGAGGAAGGTAGAGAATGATGACCAGAAACCCAGGTATTTACAGAGGAGAGAGAGCAGAAAGGATAAACAAAGTGAAGAAAGAAAGGACAAAGGAGGTGTGAGGACTGTACCAAACAAACAACAAGGAACAGAAGAAGAGGGACAAGACCCTGGTCCAAGGAGAAATGGAAGTGGGAAGAGGGAGGGAGGTGACCCACAGGAGAGATGGTACAACTCAGATGAAACAGGGACAGGAAAATGAAATGGGGAGCAGTCATAGAAGGACAGAACAGGACTGGGAGACCTGGCAAGATCCCAAGGTAGGCTGCCAGCAACCCCCCTCCCCCCCACCCCCAAATACACTTGGGCTTTGTGAGGGGGCTCCTCTGACAGTAGGGCAAGCCAGGAGCAAGCCCCTGAGGGAGAGAAGTAGAGATGGAGGGAGACAAACTCAACAGGGCAACAACAGAGACACCCAGAGGAAGAGACAGAGAAGAGCAAACTTTAAGAAGCAGGAGCAGAGAGAAAATTCTCAAAGCCACAGGAGGAAAACCAGTAAAAGGAACAAACACAGTTCTAGATTTAAATAAATATACACACACACATATACACATATGTGTGCGTCTCTGTGCTTGTGTAAGAAAGTGTGTTTGTATGAGAAAGTACACGATATTAAAGTCATAGATATTACTGAGTAGTAATACAGGCAATTTTCATTTTCTACTTTGTGCTTTTCTGTAATTTCCAAATTTCCTATAATAAACATAACTTTACAATTAGAGGAGAAAACAATAAGAAAATTGAAATACATATATAAATATACCTGCTCATGCACATCCCATATATATTGCTCTAGACCCTGTCCCTGCTCCCACCTCTTGGCCTCACTTGCCTAGATCCCATCCTCTGGGATGGAGAAGACAGAGCAAAAGCTGGGACAAAGATGGCTCCGAGATTTATAGGGAAGAGGAGGTGAAGGACGTTTGCTACTGCATTTAGAAATGACCAATGAAGCAGGAATTGAGAAAAGATTGGTAAGTGTAGGCTGGGTGGTGGCCGCCTGAGTGCTGAGGGGTCTAGGAGCATGTCATGCTCAAAGGTTGTAGGGCCCGACACTTGGGGCCACAGGGCTAGGTACTTACCATCTAGTGACAACCAGTCAAGCTGAGTACTAGGCAGTGACAGGAATCGGCGAGCTCGATACTCAAAGAGCACAGAAGCAGAAAGGGGCCCCTCCCGCCCGGCTACCTGCAAAGACACCAGCCCTACCTCATGGGCTGGGGAGGACAGGATCAGTGAGAAGGGCTCTTTCCCTGGCTCCTCTGGCCCCCGGCGTCAGAGCCACAGGTGATCATTTCATATTGAGCTCTCCAAATCCCCTGCTGTAGGCTGAGAGGCCCCTGGCTTTGGTGGCCTTGTCACAAACTGGGAAGGGATTCCATTCATTTGAGAACTTAATACCTGCTATGGGCCAGAGACTCCTTGGACTCTAGACCCTGTAGTTAAGGAAGTTTGTATTTAGCACCAAGAAACTGGGGGGCAAGAAACACCTATACTTATACACAATTTGATGGGGGATAAACCCTTTGGTCTCCCAAGATCAGAGTCCAGCGGTCATAACCCTGTTACTCAGATGGGAGAAAGGATTGCTAGCTGCTTACCGACAGTGCCTAATAAGAGCTATGTCCCAGGGTCTCAATATCTATAGTCTTGAGAATGAAACCACCATGTCCCAAGACTAGGAGTTGAGACTGTTCTTCCCAAGACCCAGCTTCTCTGGTCTCATCCCCTTTCCTTTCATGTACCATTGAACAAGGTTGTTGAGATTGGGGAAGAATACACTCATAGACAAAGCTGTCAGCTTATTACTCTGGTGATCCTCAAGGGTCTCACAGTAAGGCTGACTGTTGAGTGCAGGGTAAGGGCTGAGGTTGGTGACAAAAGGTCAGAGACAACCCTTAGCAATGATGTCTAGACCAGTGCTATCCAACAAAACTTTCCTCAATGATGGAAATGTTTATCTGCACTGTTTAATAGGGTAGCACTAGCCATATATGGCTATTGAGCACTCAAAATGTGGTTAGTGTGACTGAGGAACTGAATTTTAAATTTTATTTAATTTTAACTAATTACAATAGACACGTGTGGCTAATGGCTATTGTATTAAACAGCACAGGTCTAGAAGACAATGCCCTTCAGTCCCAAGACTGGTTGGAGGAAACCAACATCTCTCCATTCTCATTCTCCCAAGAGCTCCCTAGATAGGAGCCAGAGACTCTAAGGTAGAGGCCTAGATGGACATTAGAGACCCCTTGGGTCAAATCCCTGACCTTATCTGAGAGGAGGCCAAGGACCCAAGAAAGGAGCAGGTATATGTAAGGTCACTAGTCAGGTAAGGAGTAGATTTCTTGGACCAGAATCTAAACCTTTTGACACCTAAGCCCAGACTCATCTGCCTGCTGGGGGACCGTGGGAGGTCAGCCTCAGGACTAGGTGAGGTCTTCGTGCTCTCAGGAACAACCCAACATTTGTTTCTAGTGCTTCCCACATGTTAGTCCCTTCCCCGACTAGTCCCAATCCCCATACCAGGACAGTAGCAGCGCAAGACACCAGGCTGAACAAGTGAGGCTGGCACTGCGATGTGATCAAAGACACAGGAGTAATGTTCGGCGGCCTCCGTCCAAGGACCTGTGATGAGCACCTTGACCCCACCCTGCAGACGGAAGTCAGAGGACCATGTGACTGGAGCTCTGTTGGATATTCATTCACTCACTCATTCATTAAATCAGACCCTAGGAGAGTATCTACTATGTGGCAGGCCTTGTGCTAGAGTCTGGCAGTACAAGGATTAGACAAAACTTAGCTAGTCTGTCCCTCCTCCCCAACATCCCAGCCCTCCACCTAAATCTGCCAGAAATGAGGGAACTCACTGCCTCCTCCAAGGCTACCAACTCATTTGCAGATAACTGTCACTGGGAGGAAGTTTTTTTCTTAGGCCCCCAGTGTAGTTCCTCCTTGCTCTCTCTGGGGCAGCATAAAGCAGAACTTCTTCACTGCTGAAGACAACCTTTTAACTTCCCAAAGTCTGTAAATCGCAGCCTGGTTGTGTTTTCTCTTCTCCATGCTGAGTTGCCCCAATTCCCTTCCCATGAAACAGTCACTGAGGGAATGAAGTTCCCTAGGCACCTGGGGGACTCACATAACCACTGCTACCACACAGAAGTGGGAAGAGAAGGGAAAAGGGTGAGTTGGAAGGACTATGGAAACAGAAAAGAAGCTACACTCCACAGAAAAATAGAGGTTGGGAGAACTAAACAGCCATGGAAACTAGGCCACACACCGTGGGATAAAAGGGACAGAGGAGTGAGAAGAGAAGCCTGAGACTCACCTCGGGGTAGGACCACTCTGGAGAGAAGTCTGTGATGGTACTGAGAGCAGGAGAGAGCTGTGGGGTTGGAGCAGGGATGCTTGGGGCTTCATCACTGATGAGTTCTCCCATAAGGTCTGGGAACGATGAAAGACTGAAGGGCTCCAGCTCGCTGGCCCCGCTAGCTCCTCCAAACAAGGCCTCTCCTCTTCCTACCCTGCCAGATGGCTCCAAGGAGGCAGGCGAGGGTGGGGGTGAAGGAGGGGGTGAAGGTACAGGTGGGGCAGGCCCCTGGGCCTTGACCTCCTCCCCACTGTCATCATCTTGAATGAAGAAGCAGTTTCCTCTTCTCCTATCTACTCCCAACTGTGGGGGAGGACCCCGAGCAGCTGCCTGGGGCTCCAGGGCAGCAGCAGGCTCTAGGGCAGAACAAGGGGTATGGGCAGCCTCTGCCTCAGGGAAGTCTGGGCTTACCCCTTGCCCCCCTCCATAAGTCTGGCCCCTCTGGGGACTGTTGAGAAAACGATCAGGGTCAAAGGCAGGGCTGGGAGGAGCTGGTGGGGCAGAGGGCTCAGAGCCTACAACCACAGCTAAGCTCATGGAAGGCCGAGGATCAGCCTGGGGAGCTAAGTGCTTGGTGGGTGTCAAGCCCCCAGTATGCTGCTCCAGTCCTGTCAGGAGGAGGATAGCAGTGCCTCCTCTCGACGAACTCCCTCGAGAGGTAGGAGGGCTAGGTCTGATCTCTAAGGGTTCTGCAAAGCCTGATGAAGAGGAGGAAGAAGAAGATGGAGAGGTATGTGCCTTGGGGAGCTCCGGGGGAAGCGGGGCTATCAGTGGAGGGGGTTCAGGGGGGTGGGGATGGGGGATAGAGGTCAGGGTTAGAGCTCGGGGCTCCACTTTTGGAGAGATGATGCGGTGTTTTGTGCTGCTGCATTTGTGGGTAAGGCTCCCGGAACCTGGAGTGGAAAGAGGTAGGGAGAAGAGAAGGGATATGTGACATATCTTTTTCCAGTCTTCCCTTATTGGAAACCTTCCTAGGTTTCCTAAGTTTTCCTAGGATTTTGCTATATATCAGAGATGTAATGCTGATTGTGGCCACTGGGAGGCAGCAGAAATGCTTCTCCTCCTAACCAAATACCACTGGAGAGGCATTGCCTGAAGACTGAAGGCTTGGCTTGGAGGAGTAGCTGACAGAAATAGGTAAAGGCATAGAAAAAGAATAACAACAAAAAAACCCAAGGGATATCAACTAGGAATAAAGCTAAGATTAGGTGTACGTGGTAATGCCAAGGTAGAAGTAGTGCTATGGGTAGAAGACAGATGAAGAGCCCAGGCTGCCAGGACTCAAGTAAAAGGAGCTGGGGCCAGTGTGCGCCCAGATGAGAAGACTTCTGTTCATCTGGCCCATCTTTTGGGGGCATGCAAAAGATATACAAATTAGCATTCAAATCCCAGCAAGACGGATATACCCCTGTTTTGAGTAAGTGCAGTGTGACTACGCAGGAAAAGTGCTCCAAAGTTGGGGGTCACTAACCAAGGCCCCCACTGCAGAGACAGGCATGGGTTCGGGGTGCAGGCTTGGTCGGGTGGGTGTCCAGGATCTGCTGCACCAGCTGCTCTACAGAAAACTCCTCTGTTCCATTCCCACAGCTCCACTTGATGCCATGAACTAGAGGAGAATTGGGGGGGAAGTGCTGTGGAACCACCACAAAACAGTCCCCACAGCACCCTGATGGTTCCTCCAAGCACCTGAGATGCTCCAAGACTTCTGGTGAACAGAGGCCAGCAGCCTCTGCTTGCATCTGTAGCTCACAGCTGTCCCTTCTCCATATTCCAGTACCTTAGAACTTACCAGGAAGCCTAGCACCCCTGCAGGAAGGCACCCTCCTGCCTTGGAGGGAAATGGTCACCCCACAGGCTCCTGGAGCCTTTGGGAGCCCCCTGTTTCCACTCTCCCCTTGGAGTATTGTCCTAGCCCTGCTGCCTTACACATGGGCTTCAGCTGTCCCAACAGCTCCTCCCGGGACCACTTCAGCCACTCTCGACGGTCGCTGCTGATGGAACAAAAGATGGGGCTGCAGCCCTTTCCACAATCCTCCAGGGCTGGGACGTTCAGGTAGTGCACAAGGACGATGTCAGGGTTCTGAAGGCACAAGGGTACACACACACAGCACCATGGGATCTTGAGGTCCAGGGGCTCAGCTTCCTAGTCCTCACTTCCTGGGCACCATTCCAACCTCGCCCCCAAGTTCTGGCATTCTCTATCCGTAATCCCCTTTCTTCTTCCCAGAATCCTTTACCCACTCAGAACCTAGTCATCCTTCCACTGCACCTTTTCAGACCCCATCTCCCTCAAAAAGCCATGAAGACTGTGGCTCCCTGAGCTCTTCAGTCTTACCTGTAGCAGCCAGTAGCAGCGCCGATGGAATGTGGGGACGATGGAAGAGTGAACGTAGCAGCCATAGAGACACTGCCAGGAGACAGGCTGGGGTGGGGGGAGGGCTAGTCTGCTCCCCAACTCTTCCTCTGTTCAGTTCCTTTGCAGGAATCCCAATCTTTCCACCAGTTCCTCTTCAACCTTCGCCCACCCCCACCCATTCCGCACATCTTTAAAATCCCAGCACCCCAAGTCATAGATGAGGGTTAGGAGAAGGGGAAAATAGGACCAGGGCCTTACAATGAGGACCACATTTGAGATACGGGGCTATTTAGAAATCAGAGGGCATGGCAAGGACACATCTGAAATGAGGAGCAATGACTTTGGGAGGAAAAACCTGTGCTTAGAGGTTCAGTACTTGGACCCCTAAGGGAAATTCAAGAGAAGTCAGAGGACTGGACATCAGTGTCCTCCAGGGGAGGGATGACGTAAGGCCTAGAGAGTTGGGTCATGGAGGGAAATGGGAAGCAGAGAATAGGCTAAGCCATCAGCCAACCAATGCAAAGTGAATAAGAAAGGAAGAGTGACTGGGAGGGTGGTGAGGTGGATGATGTTACCAAGCCATGGCAGGGCTGGAACCCAGCTAAAGGTGGAAAAGGGCAGGGCAAGGGAGATGAGCTGGATGCCTTGCTTACCTCCATGCCCTGGACCTTCAGCTTCATGTGGTCCTCTCGGGTGGTCTTCCCATCCTTCCGCTTCTTCCAGAGGTAACCATCCTTCCGATATTTCACCTTCTTCCGGTTGTAGAGGATAATGGAGCCATTCTGAGGTCTGAAGATGGAAGGGTTGGCCTCGAGTTCTGTGAACAGAACCCAGGACCCCTGCCACTCCTTACCTTCACAAACTTTCTCACCTTGTCTTTGGGGCACAGGATAGCCACTCATCGTGCTTCTCAAAGGTGATCAAGTAAGATGCAATCTCCTGTAGGAGAGGAGGTACTCAGGTGAGTGTCCCCTTCATACAGTCTCAGTCTAGCCTCTGTCACCCACTCAGTTTCACTCTGCTGAGTTTTGGCAGCTAGTGGAAGATGCTGCCAGGTATATGGACCCAGCAAGGCCCACTGCCCTAAGCCTCCCAGGTTCCATCTCAGACAAAAGTCTAACCTCTCCTTCCCTTCCTCCCAGCTGGGGCAGGTCTTGGGGGCAGGTCCAAATTCTTCATCATCCATTCTTCATATTGCTTATTATTTTACTCTCTCCAAATTCCATTTTTGTGCCATTTCCTGACTCAAAAAACTTCAACAGTTTGACACTGCCAGAAAGTCCAGATTCCTCAGCCTGATTCCAAGTTTCTCCCAGGCCAAGAGTCAAACCATCATTCCCACATTCCCCCTATTTACTATTTACTCATATTGCACCTACCATTCCTGCCAGACTGGTCCATTGATTCTTCCCTGAACATGCCCTGAGTGGTAACCTTCGGAATGTTAGTGCCCTACACATCTGAAGTGCCATATGCACATCTCTCTGAGTCTGGAAACACTAGCCTTCCTATAGACCAAATCCCTTCTCAGATCTCCATGAAGCCCTGCTGACCACCCTGGCCCTTCCTGCATTTGCAATAACACACACAAATACTCTTTTATTGACAGTTCTCTTCTAATTAAATAATCAAATCAATAATAATCAACCCCCAAGTACATACAAAACACTGTGTGTGAGGAGTACAGAACATGTGTAACATCAGATGGTGCCCTCTAGGAGCCAGTATCAGTGGTGGTTAAAAGTAGGGGATCTGGAGTGAGTTCTGTTAACTACATGAGGTAAGTCAGTTTCCTCATCTAGACTCTGGGTACAATAGTGCCTGCTCTATAGCATCATTAGTGGACTGAATGAGAATGCAGGTCAAGTGCTTAGCACAGTCCTTGGTTTGTAAAAAAATACAGATGGAAGCTATTATTTTTACCCCAGTGGATATGCCAAGAAGTAAGCTCCTACAAGATGTAGATCTTTCGACCTCTCCTATGATCCCCAAAGAGCCCAGAACAGTACTCTGCACTTGGGAGTGTGGACAGACAGAGGAAGACCCCTGCCATTTACCCTCCTCCAGCCCACCAGGCCTTGCTAGGCCCTAATCCCCCAGGCTCCCTAGAAAACCTCATTTGTATTCCACCGTAGCCGCTCTGGAGGCAGCAGCGGACACCGAGGAAGACACTCCAGCAGCTTCTTAGGGAGAAAGATCTTCAGGTGGTGGCTGTTTTCTAGAGGGAATTAGAAGAGATTAGTGTGCTAGCCTAAGGGCTGAGTCCAGAGAACCGGAGGAAATTGAAACTATGACAAGGAGAGGAGGGACCTAAGAATTACAGGGTCACCACAGTGTGAGGAGAAAAAAGGCTGTGCCCAAACGGGAACCTCGATTGTGAACTCACCAGCAACCTCGGTGGTGTCCTTGGTATTCATGGTGAGGGCTCCAGGGGTGAGGTCACCCCCGGCCTGAGGGGCCGGGGGGAGGGGGAGTCTGTGCTGAGAAGGGAGAGAACAGGTCATGGCAAAAGTCCCCACACTTATCCAGGAAGAAGATGATGAGATGGGAGAGGGAGTACAGAACTGGGTCATGACACCTTGGAAAGATGAAGGAGAGAGGAAGGAGCTAGACTCTGATGTGAGAACAGAGCCAGGGAATGGAAGAGAGAGAGAAACCAGACGTGCTGCCAGGAACCAAAGTGAGAGGGGTAGACATGACAGAACAGGGTAATCATGAAGAGTGGGTGGGGGAGGGGAGAAGCCTGGCAGGGCTGGTGCTCAACAGCCTGGGCTCTTGTGGAGACTGGGGCTTTGGTGGGGTCAGGTTCTGAAGGCTGGGACTCAGGGCATCCAGTCCTTGGAGAAGAGTTTGGCAAATGAGAGCCTGGCTGCTGGGGGTTGGGCAGATCTAAGTCCGAGTGGAGAGCTAGGCCTTAGAAGACACACCCTGAGTTCCTCCTCTACGTGATTTTTCCAAGAGGAAAGGCAGATCTTATAACTGATCCTAACCTCTCCCTCTGGTCCAGGTTGGTCAAGGCCTAGTACAATCTGGGCTAGACACCGAGGAACATGCTTTCCACCCTCAAGACAACCCATCCTCCATCCTAAGGCTGACAGCCCTCTCCATTCCCTACCCATCTCTCCTTCCCACCCTTCCCATACGCCTCTGCCTACCCTGGTCTCCAGGCCTATCCTACACCATCTACAACTCTGACTCCAGCCTAAGCCCCCACCTTCCTGGGGGAACAGATGGAAACTGGAGGAGGCTCTCAGCGCGGGCTCCGCCAGGTGTCTGGAGATGAAGAAGGGGAGGAGGCCGGTCCGAGCTCGGCTGCGTATGGTGGTGCCTGGGTTGGGGTAAGGACTCCGCTCCAGGGCGCAGGTGCGCAGTCCGGGCTGGACCGCCTGCCAGGGTGTGGAGCGGACCTGGGGGCGTCCCCCTATGGAGGGGCGGTGGTCCCGGGAGAAGCTCCGAGGTAGGAGGGTCTTGCCTCCCGCCCGCACTGAGGGACGTTCTGGAGAAGCTGCGGAGCAGAGTCCGCGGGCGCGCGGCCGGCGAAGGGCAGCAGGGGTTCGGGGGTCCCCAAGGTAGTCCCCACGCGGCAGGTCCACCGTGGGGTCCTACGCCGAGCGGCGCCCCCTGGCGCGGGGGAGGAGGACGGAAGAGGGCTGTAGGGGCGAACCCGGAGGAGGGGCGGTGGTCTCCGGCGCCGCAAGCCACGTCTGGGCTGGTGGAGCTGCGCCCCCTGGCGCGGGGGCGGAGAGGCGGGCGAGAGGCCCTGGCTCTTACCTCCCGGGGTCCCGCGGGTGACGGCGGCAGCGGCCATTCTACCCCACACCGACCCCCCCCAGCGCCTGCTGACAGCGGCGTCCGACGTCAATGCGCACGGGGCGGAGCTTCCCAATTAAGGGGAAGGGGGTCGGGAAGGGGACCTCGGAAAACACACGTTGGACTCTGGGTGGGACGCTGGCCGAGGGACAGACTGCTGGGAAGTCCCTAAGGGGGCAGCAGTGCGGAGGAGGAGGATTCCGGGATCAGGCGGTGGAAGCTCGGCCGACTGGCGTGACCCCCGGGCCGGGAGAAGGGTGTGGGTCGCCGTCCAGTGGTGGGAGACAAACGGTGGACTGCGGGCAGGACTTTTCTCGCCTGGGACATGACCCCTTGAATTTTGTGGACCCGGCCCGACTTCATTGTAGCTGGGTCTTCCCCATGAGCCTCTTCACTGCTTCCCGGAAAGAAAGACAACTCTGGGGTCAACTTGTTTGCTTTTTAATGACAAAACAGAGAAAAGAACACAGTGCCAGGGAGCGGGACCTGGGTGGCAACGGGCCTGTGGTGTTCCTATGAGAGGGGTGGGTTGAGATGGGGGGCCAAGAGGGCTGTTAGTGCCTAGGGGAGGCTAAGGAAAGGGAAATGCCTTGATGCCAGAAATGGGGGCAATTCCAGCGGCGAGAAGGTTTGGATCCCTGAGGCAGCGCTAGCATATTGGGCATAGATGGTTTTTCCTTACTCCTCAGACTGCATTTCCATCCCCCAGGGACTGTAAAGGGGGTTCCTACTGATTGTGACAGTGCTGCAGTGGGGCAGAGAGCTCAGCTGCCTGGAGAGACAAGGTCCTTCCTGGCCCGCGGGACTCCAAGGAGACCAAAGCAGCTGTAAAGGTGAGAGAAATTGAAAAAAGAATGAAAGAAAAATGTCTCTGTCCAGATTTTCTAGTGCCCAAACCTGGGTACCCCCAAGTCTCTGGCTCTCTCACCTACTTTATTTTTGTTCCCCTCAAATTGAGCTATCCAACCTGGCTCTGGCTACTGCTGTCTCTCTATGCAAGACCAAGCATCCACATCACCTTCCACCACCCCACTGAGTTCCTCTCCAAACATACCTGGGCCCTGCGGAGAGAGAGAAAGTGGTCCTCTGCCTGTGGATAGGTTGCCTTCTCTTCTTCTAGACCAGGATATTCAGTATTGCTGGGGAATCCACAGCCCACTGCATCAGACACCAGGGGCTCAGATGCAGCCCCAGAGCTGCCCCACTGGGCCTTCTTTAGCCTGTGGAGACTTTGGGCTTAGGAAAGAGGTTCCTGGAGGCCAGTCTTCCAGTCACCTTTCTGCCCTAACGTACGTCCTGCTGGGACCCAGGGGTGTTGTCATTTGACTTCCAACTCTCCACTCCCAACTTTTTGCTCCTCTCAGACTAAAGTATTTTTAATTCAAGGACTCAGAGGTGATCTCTAGCTTCCCACTGTCCTCCAGTTCTATGGAGTGCTTTCTTCAGTGATCCAGTTTCCACTCCCAGCTCATGTGGCTCGCCCTCCATCCCTCAGTTCCCTCCTTTCCACATTATGGAATTCTGCTTCAATTTCACCAAGTCCATGATTCATTTCCAAACAACCAACAATTCTCTCAAAACTCTCCACCCCTTCCTTAGTTCAAACCATTCTGCCCCCACACTCTGCTTGGCTCCCAGAACCCAGATGACTCTCCTTACTCATTGATGATTCTCTGTCGCCTCCTTAGATCTTCCAGGTGGTAACTAACAGCTCTTACTCGGGCTGGGATGCACCCAGATCCCTGCTGCATTCCTGCCAAATGTGGCCTCCTCCTCTTTCTTCTGCAAAGCATTTCAGGGGGTGGGAGCCCCTGAGGTGGGTACACGCCAGGCTGGGAACAACCAGTACCTCTCAGTGATGGGAGAGTCTCATGGGAAGGACTCAGCTACGATGGAGATGGGCTCGATTTATAATATTTAAGGGGTCATGCCCTAGGAGAGAAAAGCCCTCCCTCTAGTGCCAGAGAATGGGGAAAAGGAACTAGAGGGCAGAACTGGCTCTCAGGGGAGCTTGAACTGAAATAGGGAGTCAGGGGTTTTAGTAAGCCCAGATTGCAAAAATAGCTGTGATCTAGAAAATATGATGATTGATTCATGGAAAAGAGGGCCTGGTCAGTGCACTGGTTAGGGGACATTAGAGGGGAGGGGTAATAAGGAGAGCTGGGTATAGGATAGCAGTGGGTGCAATTTTAACTGAGAAGTATTGAAGGGCAGAAAGCTTGTCATACCAGCAAGGGTGGGATGTACTGTTCCTCCATCCAGGTGGGACTGTGAAACACAAAAACCGACTAAGTGTAGAGAGGACACCTCCATCCATATTGTTTCTCTAATGACCTCTCCCAACCACCTATCTATCTGGCATTAGGAGCTACAATGTCCATCAGCCAGTGGGGCAGTTATCCTCAGACTAGGGCATAAGGCTTTATGGTTGTTTAAAATTGTATTGCCTTGCCTTCATATCTCCAAATAGTCCCTGTTTTCCCCATTTCTACCTACCTGGGCCTTTGATTAAGGTTCTCCCAGAAGAGGTCTCCATAACGCTGGGGTGTCAGTCCGAGGCTCTTGGAAGGCAAGCTTGGGGATGGAGATCGGCTTACCACGCTGGAACACCTGAGGTGAGGACAAGGTAGGCTTGGGTTTGGCTCTTTCCTTACAGCATCTACAGGGATTCAGAGGCCCTTTCAGTGGGACCATACAGCTGCCCAGGCTCCTTTAGGCCATGTCCTCCCTTATCCATTTTAGCTAAGGTGATAAGGCCTCTGATTTGAAATGAGATTGGAGCTGGAGTGAGGGTGGAGATTGGCAATTGTTTGAGCCTCAGATCTTAATGAATCTCAAGCTTCTATGCCCTACAACCAGGGAACATCATATTTAGCAAGCAGGGCTGTTAAAGAGGAAGGCCCCAGATACTCAGGTGATGTGACAGACAGGTTCCTTTTGGTCAATGCAAGGATCCAGGACAGTAGAACCTCTGTTTATGCCTGCTTTGTCTCCCCATCTCAGAAAGACTAATATTCTTATAGGTAGTGAGGATGTACAGAGCTGTTTGAGAACAGTGCTCATCACTTCCAAAGCCTGCAGATTGAATGATGACTGCTTCCTAATCTCTAGAAGGATAGTGTCCTAGGGCTTAGACATGGGCCTTTTATCTTCTCCATCTCCATCTCTCCTTAGGTGATCTTACTTAGGCCCATGACTTTAAATACCACCAATGTGATGATGACTCCTAAATCTATATTCCCAGTCTTGGCTCCTCCTCTGGACTCCAGACTTGCAGGTTCCAACTGCCCTCTCAGCATCTCCCTAGCCTGTCCCATCTTGCAGAAAGGCACCCCAAAGCCCAGTTGCTAGAGCCAAAAACCTGGTATACATCATATTCTCTCACTTCTCATATCTAATCTATCAGCAAGTCCTGTCCTACATTTAAAATATATCCAAATTTGACCACTCCTCACCATTTCCACTCCCACCACCATATTCCAGCTCACCTCCCATTGCCTAGACTATTGTAATGGCCTCCTTCTCCTCTCCCTGCTTCCATTCTAATCCCCTACAAACTATTCTGCACAGAGCAGTGTGAATAATTTTTTAAAAATGATCATGTGAAATCATATATGGTTTGAGATTTACTTTAAAATAATCTGAGGAGTAGGAAGCTGGGTGTACAGATAAAAAGATCCGTATAATGATAATTATTGAAGCTGACTGAAAAGGGTACACCAGGTTCATGATTACTACTTTCTCTACTTCTGTAATTGTTTGAAATTTTCCATAATAAAAAAATTGAAGAAAAAAAAACGCAGTGTGCTCATGTTATTCCCCTACTTAAAATCTTCCGGTGATTTCTACTGTCCTTAGAATAAAGTCCAAACTCTTTTAAATAGCCTATAAAGTCCTCTGCCTAACTGTATGACTTTACTCTCCACATTTCCCTTGATCCCTAAGTTTCAGTTACACTGGCCTGCTTCCTGGTTCTAGAAGATAACAAGCCTGTTTCTTTATTGGGACTTTTTAAAACCTACCATTCCTTCTTTTCTCCCTTGGTTTTTATCAGACTGGCCCCTCCTCATTTTTCAGATCTCAATTCAAATTTTTTTTTTAAAATTAAGTTGATTTGCCTACTCTTCAAATAGTCTTTCACAATCACCTTATCTAAACTTGTGTCTCTAAGACATTCTATTTTTCATGGTAATTATCACTAGATGATATTATATTTATATGTTTGCACGTTCTATCTCCCCCCTCTAGAATTAAGCTCTATGACCAGGACTCCTATCTTTCTAATTGCTGAATCTGGTGCCTAATATAGTGCCTAGAGCAGTGCAGTGCTCAAAAACTATTTGTTGAATAAATTAATGAATCATCAATCCCCGAGCCCAGGCACTAAGCTTCTTGTTCCTTATTTCCTACTCTTCTTCGGAAAGAACCCAGGCATGCAATCTTCCCTCCATCCTGTCCCCATTCTCCCCACTGGGTGGGGATGACTCACTTGGCAAAGGGGATGAAGTTGTCTCCATCTTCCTGTACCTGCATGACTGGACTGGGCTGGGTGGTTGGACTGATTCTCCTCATTGGTGCTGGGAGGATAATAGAAAATGAATCATTCACTCATGTATGGAATGAACATGTAATAGATGTAGGGATGAGACCAGTAGCAGACCTAGAAATTGGAAAGGGGATATATGGGTCCTGCAAAAGGAAAGAGCTTAAAAAGTATTTCTAGTGCTGGACATTTCTATTAGTTGAATATACAGATTGAAGAAGGAGAGCCTAGGAAATATAGATGTGATAAAAGATACAGCAAATAAATTTTCTGAAGCCATATGTATAGAGTAAGTGAAATTTACAGATGACAGTTAAGTGACTTAATTGGCAATACAAGATGATGAAATGAAAAAGGATGACAGATGGAAACTAGATAGGGCACAGATATTTGGTGTAGTGGTATAGAAGTGGTGGTTGGGAACAGTAAGAGAATTGGGGGTGGTAAAAAAAAATCAGGTATGAGGAGTTAATGAAAGTGTGGACAGAGTAGTCAATTGGTGACAGAAAAGGAGGGGGCATTTGGGAATGTCTATAGATAAAGAAGGTGAGCAGAGATCAATTGTACAGAGCTAGAACTAGAGGAAGCCAAATATGACCTGAAAGCCAGTATAGATGGGCAGAAAAAGCAGCTAAGAATGCTAGTTAGAAGAGTGCCTGTAGGAAGTATAAATGATAGAAAAGGCCAATTGGAAACTTTATCCAAGGGCAACTAAGAATGGGCTGAGAAAGCAGTTAGTTGAGGTAAAAAATAAAGGAGAGGCGTATTTAGGGCTGAGGTGGCTGATGTGATAGAGTTGGGTTGAAAAGATAAGAGAGGCCTAAATGGGATGTCCTGAGCTGGAGGGGGTAAATAACTCATGGGGCAGTTGGGAGCTGAGAGGCATCCAGATCTCAGGCAGTTGGGTTTAAGTGGGTGACCTAGATCTAAGAGATAAGATGGGGCTTAAGGAAGCTAGCTGGAGTACTCAACAGTTGACCTAGCAGGTAGCCAAGGCCTTGGAGGGCAACCTGTGTCTGACAAGGCAGATGAGGACCTGAGGAGTCAGGCTGAGCTGGGAGGAGTGGGAAGGGGATAGGGGTAGGGGCAGGTTAGTCTTGCCAGGAGGGAAGGGCCAGACCTTAGGGTGTGGCTTCATTTAAGGGGGGTAGGTGGACTGGGGGCATCGCCAGGCTTTCAGAATCAGCCAAGCCTAGGGATAAAATTGGAGGCCTGAGGAATGGATGTGGCTCCCAGGTGGTGGGCCCATGCCTAAAGGGACAGTCTGGGTTGGGAGGGGGCCAGGCTGGGTGGGGAGGGGTGGCCTGGGCCTGAGAGGGCACCCAGGCCTGAGGAGACGGCCCGGGCCTGAAAAGGCGGCCTGGGCTGAGGCGGCGGCTAAGCTTGCCAGGACTGCCGAACTTAAGGGCCAAGCAGGGACATTGTGCCCAGCTGTGCCGCCGCGAACCGCACTTGGCCACAGCACCTGAGGCAGCTGAGCGGCGAATTCTCGAACGACCGGGCGGGCGGGGAGGAGGAGCGAAGTGACTGGATCGAGGGAGGAGCCGGCCTGCACCGCGCGCCCGGGGGCGGGGCCATTGGGGAGCCACCTCCTGGGCGGGGCACAACGAGCGGCTCCGCCTCCCTGGGCGCGCCTCCGACGGCGGCGACGTGCGCGCGTCCGGGGCCTGGGTCCCCTATGGGGCCCGCCCTCACCTTTCCCGGATCTTAAGGCGCCAGTAACCCTCCTGAATCCTGGCATCCTCCTCGCCCTTCTGCGTCCGCAACTTGGTTTTCCCATCCCTGCCCAGTGGGCCCCACAGCCCCGAGGGCATTGCCGTTTTAACAGTAGTCCGGGCCGCTCCCGAGCCCTTCTAGGCACGGCGCGCGCCCGCTCGTCCGCGTGCGCGCGCCCGCCAGTCCCCCGCCCCTCGCTCCCGCCCCAGCTCGCGCTGCCCGGGCGGGCGCCGGCCGCTGGCGCCGCTACTGCTGCCGCCCCCGGGGCGCGAGTCTGCCGCCCGCCGCCCGGGGACCCGGCGAGGGGCGGGGGCAGCCCCGAACGGGCCCCCGATCTCCCCTGCTCCCGTCTCACGCTTCCCGGAAAGTTTGTCCCTTTGCACTCTTCAGAGCCACTCCGGGAGCCCTGCTGCGACGAGGTGAGAGCTGGGGAAGAGGGGGGTGAGGGAGGGGACGCCCGCGGAGGAATGTGCCCGGCTGGGGGGCGGGGAGCCGGGGTCCAGGTTTGCAGGACCTGGCGGGGGCCGGCTGGCCGCGAGAGCCAGGATCATGTGCTGTTTGTCCCGCTGAGGCGCAGAGAGGTGCCAGGCCCCGGGCGGCCGTCGATTGGCTGGACGGGAGGACAGGGTCCGCATGGCTTCCCAGAAAGGCCGGGTCGCGGGCCTGTGTGAGAACTGCTGGGCGGGCAAGGTGCAGGTGGCCAGAGGCCTCCTTTTGGGTGGGTCGGCCTTACCCCAAGTGTGATTCCTGCCTGTACGCCAGTGCTCCTTTACGCTGTACCGGTAGACCTCTATACGTATTACCTTGCTATACCCCAGCTCTGCCACCCCATTCCCCACCCATTAGCCGCTATGGCATCACCATTGCGTGTCCCCACCAGTGTCCCTTCTCTCTCTTGGTCAGGGTCTGGGGGTCACGGTTGTTCTTCCTGAGAAAGCCTCTGATTTCAGCTACTCCCTTCCTGTCCAGGGACAGACCAGCCCTCTCACTCCCCCGCCCTGGCCAGGAAAGCTGGTGAGGTGAGACCCAGCAAGACAGGGAGTTGAGGTCCTTTGGGACCACAGAAGGGGGCCCAGCATCCCTGATCTCTCTTCACAACTCTCCACCCTGCTGTCTGTGGGTGTGGGCTGCTCAGCCTCTTCTCCTAGGGTGTGGGCACCTGATCACCCACATTCCTTGGCTCCAGCCTGGCACCTTCCCTAGGGCAGTGGACGCCATAGCACCAGCCCCAGGCTAGGACTGGAACCCGCCTGCTTCCTTTCCCTTCTCTCCCTTTTCTGGCAGACAGACCCCAGTGCTACCTTCCCCTCCCCATAAAGACAGGTATTCTGGCTCCCTCAACAGAGGAGGCCTGGGGTTGATGTATGCAGGATGACCCCACCCTCCCCTGCCCATTGTCCTGGATCCTGAGGAGGAAGTGCTGGGGGCTGGGCAAGGGGTTTGGGGCTACAGGCCTGCCCTGTGGATCCCAGTCCTGGCCTGTACCTCCAGCCCTTGGACTTTGCCCATTGGCAATACTTGCTTCTGTGGAGGTTGTGGGCCCTAGGTGGGAGCTAGTTGCTACTTCTCCCTGGCTGACCCTGAGGGGGAATTTTAGGGTGGGTTTTATGTTTGGAATTTTCTCTCCTCTTGTTTTTCTTCTGGGCTCCCAGTTTGTGCTCTTGCCCAGGAGCTCTCCTCCCTATCTGTTTGTGTTTGCTAGCCTCTGAATCTCTCCCTCCTTACTCCCATTATTTCCTTCATAGCATGACCTCTCTTGTGTCTCCTTTTCTTGGTGTCTGTGATATTCTGCCCCTCCTCTCCCCTCTTTCACCACCCTCAGTGTGTCTGCCCATGAGTCTCTTTCTCTGAATTGCCCTCTGTCCAGCCTCTCTTTCCCTTCTCTATCTGACGTTAAGTACACTTGTGAGCGATGAGGAATAAAAATATCACTGTCTCTGCCCTTGGATTCACATTGCATATGGCCACTCCAAAGGGACAGCTATCCTTACTTTTCTTAACATTGCCCCCTACCCTTGTCCTCTAACCTCAGAACCCCAGACACACCTCTGGAACCATAGGTGCTTCCTAACCACTCTTCCCCCACAACCAGGGTTTCCCCTACAGCCCCAGCTGGTGTGGCCAGGCCCCAAGTGTAGGATGGGGCTCCCCCTACGAGGGCCGGTGGCAGCCAGAACTGATACAGCCCCCCTGGTCTGGGGCCAGGACGACAGGTAACTCTGGGGTAATAGGTCAGGTCCCCCTGCGATATGGCTAGAGAGAGAGAGAGACAGGAACACCTTTGGGAGTCACTGAGGAGAGTGACATTGGGAAGGAAGGCCAGGGAACTAGGAACTGGGCTCTTGAGGGGCTGGGTAGCTGAGGAAATGGGGTGGAAAGACTGTTTCCTGGGAGAAGCTGGGAGGCAATGTCTGGATCTCCCCAGCAGCTCTAACCTCTTGTGTCTCTGTCCTCCAGCTGAGGAGGGTGGGAGTATCTGGAGCCATGGCTGGTGCCTCAGTGAAAGTGGCAGTGAGGGTTCGGCCCTTCAACACCCGTGAGACCAGCCAGGATGCCAAATGTGTGGTCAGCATGCAGGGCAGCACAACCTGTGAGTGAGTCCCAAGGGCCTGGCTGGGCACAGGCTAGGCCGGCCAGGTCCACCACACAGGCCAGTCTTGCTGGGCTGAATCAAGAGGAGGGCTGTGCCGGGCACAGAGCAGGTGCTAGATGTAAGGGCGGGGGTTGGGGTAGGCTGGCCTTTCTGTGCTCCCAGTCCCTGGGAGGGGGAATGTTGGCCTGGAGCCTTCCATTGCCCAATCCAAGGAGGCAGCCCAGTGGGGGGCGGATCCTAGGAAGCCAAAATTAGCTTTGGTGGCAGGAGGGGGTGGGGAGTATTAAAAGGGAGAGATGAACTAGAACAGAGGAGGGGAGTGGGATGCCTGGATTTGGGGCTTGTGGGTAGTGGGCAGAGGTTAGTGGGAGAGGGAGTACCTGAATTTGGCCTGCCTTCCTTTGCCCTCTCCTTCTCCCTCAGCCATCATCAATCCCAAACAGAGCAAGGATGCCCCTAAAAGCTTCACTTTCGACTACTCCTACTGGTCACATACTTCGGTGAGGTTTGTTGGTCTGGGAAAGAGATAAGCAATGAGGGGTAGGGGATTTAGGTCCTGGGACAGGGCACTGCTGGGAAATAGGACCTCTAGAGGATTTGTTGGAACTGGGGTGGGCAGGACCTTTAGGTTGTTATTGGGACCAGGATGGGGGAGAGACGACCTGTGGGCTAGTAAGGATCAGCAGGAGACTGGATAAGACCCTCAGGGATGATTAGGACTGTGAGGGGGTGGGAGGACACACAGGATCTATGGGTAATCACTGACAATGGGGGAAAGACTCCTGAGACCTAGACACTAAGGACAAAGCCATCTAGGGCTCCTGCTGTTTTTCTCTACCCCCTTTTCACCCAGGCCGAGGACCCCCAGTTTGCATCTCAGGAACAGGTATATCGGGACATTGGAGAAGAGATGCTCCTCCATGCTTTTGAAGGCTACAACGTGTGCATTTTTGCCTATGGACAGACCGGGGCTGGGAAATCCTACACTATGATGGGGCGACAGGAGCCAGGGCAGCAAGGCATTGTGCCCCAGGTACACACTGGGACCTGGCAGGGCAACCAGGGCAGAGGCATCATTAGCTGCTCATAGGCCAGGGAGTCTATGGATTGTGGAGCAGAGAGCTGGCTCTCTGAGGCCCTTGGTGACAAGGAATGTGATGTGGGATAGGGGTTGGCTGCAACCTAGACATCCAGATCCCTTTGGGGAGAGAGTCTTTGCCCCCATCAGAAGCAACAAGGCTCAATGAGAAGAGCCAAAGCTTTGGTATCAGAGATCCCTGGCTTTAAACCTTGGTTCTATGGCTTTGAACATTGCTTCTACCACTTACTACTTACTTCGTCTCATAATCACTTGTGAGTGTACTTCCCCAGGCTTGTGTACTATAGCTAAGGTGGTGATTATAGAAGCCAGTTGTGAATAACTGAGAGTTGGCTATAATTCTTCCTAGCTGTGCAGCGTAGTGGCAATGCACACAGGCTCTGGAGTTGAGATGCTTGGGTTTGCTTCCTGGCTCACTGAATACAAGAATGTGACCCTGGGCAAGTGTGAACCTCTCTGAGGTTGCTGTCTCTTCTGTAAAATGGGAATGACCCCTTCCTCAGGGCTGAGGTTAGGGTTCAACAGGACCATTTGGGACAGGGCCTACCCTGGTGCTGGGTGCCACAGATACACTATGAACAGCAGCTTCTCCGTGTCCCCTTTAGCTCTGCGAGGACCTCTTCTCTCGTGTTAGTAAGAATCAGAGCTCTCAGCTTTCCTATTCTGTGGAGGTAAGTCCATCTCTAGGTGGAGTATGGGGAAGAGGTACAGTGTTTTTGGGTAGGGACGGGGAGAGCAGAATGATTAAGATCAAGGACAGTTTGCAGAATCAGACAGCTTGGGATCCACTCTACCAGTTATTAACTGTAGCTTTGGGCAAATGATTTCATCTCTCAGCTACTGAGTATGTTTATTAGTGAAATAGTAATGATGGGATCCCTGTCCTAGGGTTGTTGGAAGGGTCAGTGAGCTCTCATATGTAAAGTGCTTAACACCATGCCTGGCGTCTAGTACATTAGCTGCAATCACCTGTATCATACTTAGTGGAGTGTAGATTAAGTTTCATCATCAGTATTTTCTATCTTGTTACTTCTTTGCTTCTTCCACTCAGGTAAGCTATATGGAGATCTATTGTGAGCGGGTACGAGACCTCTTGAACCCCAAGAGTCGGGGTTCTTTGCGGGTCCGGGAGCACCCCATCCTGGGCCCCTACGTGCAGGACCTGTCTAAATTGGCTGTGACCTCCTACGCAGACATTGCTGACCTTATGGACTGTGGAAATAAGGCGCGGTGAGGCTGGCCGACAGAGTGGAGGGAAAGGGAGCCAGGATTAGGAAGATGAGAGGCATGACCCAGTGACCACTCCCTTTCCCCCAGGACTGTGGCTGCCACCAACATGAATGAGACCAGTAGCCGTTCCCATGCCGTCTTCACTATTGTCTTCACACAGCGCTGCCATGACCAGCTCACTGGGCTGGACTCAGAGAAGGTAGGACACCCCCCCACACCTGTTAACAGAGACGATGATGTCATGAAAGGGCCTTGCATCCTCCTCCCTGCCCACACTTGGTTCAAGTGCCTTTGTGAGGCTTCCATATCCCTCTCTCCTTCCCCTGTCAGATCAGTGATACCATCTTCTGTTTGTTTGTGTGTCCTTCTTACTAGATTTCTCAGGGCAAGGCTTGAATCTCATTGTGTCCTTTGTCTTGGTACACAGTGGGCATGTAAATATCTATAAACGAATAAATGAAGCAATGGATGACTACCCAGCCAGCCCCTCTTTGTTGTCTTCACAAATTCCATTTCCTCCTGTCCTCTTCTCTTTTTTCTTCCTGGCTTTCTCCATCCCTTGACAACTGCCCAATTCCCTTGCTGGTTGTTCCACTGATTTGTCTGCCCAAACCCACTGACCCCAGTCACGTCCTGCCTCTTTCTTCTGACCCAGGTTAGTAAGATCAGTTTGGTGGACCTTGCTGGGAGTGAGCGGGCTGACTCTTCAGGGGCCCGGGGCATGCGCTTGAAGGTGAGGAGGCTTAGAAGAGATGGAAAGGGGCAGTGTTGGGGGCTATGTGCAGTGGTCTCTAACCCTAACCTGAGACTCTGGCTGTGGTGAAAGGAAGGGGAAGTGGATTGGAGAGGGAGAGTAGAGCCTCATTGCCCACATTCCTCATCCTTTTCCAGGAAGGTGCCAACATCAATAAGTCCTTGACTACTCTAGGGAAGGTGATCTCTGCCCTTGCGGATATGGTAAGACCTTGTGGTGGGAAGATAAGAGGCTCTGGGAAAGGAGACATGGGGTGGCCCACTCTGACCCCTTACCGCTTCCATCCCCTAGCAATCAAAGAAGCGGAAGTCGGATTTTATCCCTTACAGGGACTCTGTGCTCACCTGGCTGCTCAAGGAGAATTTGGGTGAGGGGCTCCCCTCTTTTTCTCTCTCTTTGCCAACCCTGCCACTATCCTACTAACCCACCTTGATAAGTCAGACAAATCCCCTTACCATCCCTAGAATCTCAGTTGTATCATTGACTTTCCCCTGACCTGAGGAACATGATTCGAAGATGTCCTGATGCTGAGATCAAGGCTACATCCTGCCTGCCAAGCCAGGAGCCTCACCGAACTGGCTACCCATAACCCCTCTCTGACTCCACACCCACTACTGACTTTGTCTTCCTCCCACTGATCTCTCAATATCCCACAGATGTCTGATGTCTCCCTGACCTCACCCATGCTCCCTCTGACTACTGGATTTCATGGTTAGCTCCACAACTCTTAGCTTCCCTCCTGTATTGGAAAATGACCTTTCAGACCCCTACCTGGACCCCCCACCGTCCGACCCAATCTGACTTTTCTTAAGACCCAGCCTAACTCAAGCTTTCTTCTCATCTCCATACATAGGTGGGAACTCACGCACAGCGATGATTGCAGCTTTGAGCCCTGCGGACATCAATTACGAGGAGACTCTTAGCACCCTCAGGTGGGTCTCTGGCAGGGTGGGGCAGCACATGAAAAGTGCCAGGGGACTTCAGAGGCTGGTAGCTCAGAACCTGCCCGTGAGACAAGGTTGATCCTTAGCTGTACCCCAATATTTTAAAACCTGGGATAGAGAGAGAGAAATAGGCAGCAGACCAGGATCACCCGTGTTTGGGCCTCACCAATCCCGATCCTCCTCACCCAGGTATGCCGACCGTACTAAGCAGATCCGCTGCAATGCCATCATCAACGAAGATCCTAATGCTCGTCTGATCCGAGAGCTACAGGAGGAAGTGGCTCGGCTACGGGAATTGCTGGTGGCTCAGGGGCTCTCAGCCTCTGCTCTCGGAGGTAGGGCTCCAGAGGAGGGACAGCCTGTCTCAGTCCTCCTCATCTGCCTTTGTCCAGTCCTGGTGCCAGAGAGGAACCACTGACCATGAAGCCCTTCATATTCTCATTGACATGGATACCAATACGGAGAAGGGGTTTATTATACCTCGACAGAAATTCTCATAAAATGTTAGGGGTTTAGTTGACTGTAAGCTTAAAAACAGTTAATAGTGGAATGGGTTCTAAAACATAATGCTCAGCCTCACTAATACAAAACGGAGTCTGTTTTAGAGGATGTGGAATCTATTGACTGTGTCAGGTGTGTACTCCCTGTTCAGTATTGGGATCCATCCCTTTGAGGACAGTTAGGATGCTGAGGAGCACAGTGGAGGGAATAGGGTGTCAATTCTTGGGAAGAGAAGGATATGGTAGATGTGATGTTTATGTTCCCACATTTGACGAGTAGGCTTGTGAAAGGAAAAACAGTATAGTTGCTCCAATCCCAGAGGGCAGAACTAGAAGCAATGGGCACATGTAACATTTCTGAGAATGCGAGTCTCTCTAACAACGGAAAGAACTGACTGCCTTATTCAGTAATGAGCTCTCCATCTCTGGAAGGGAAACAATCAGAGACTGAGTGCCTATGTGTTAAAGCTGTAGTAGGAGGGCTTCCTGCTTGGTGGAGGTTGACCAGATGTCTTCTAAAGTCCTTATAGACTGGTTTCTCTTAAGCCTTCTCTGTGTCTCCAATCAGCTCCATCTTTCCTTAGCCTCTTTCTTTGACCTCTTTGACCTCCCAGGCCTGAAGGTGGATGAGGGGAGTCCCGGAGGTCCTCTGCCAGCTATATCGTCTCCCCCTGCCCCAGTTTCACCCTCATCTCCCCCCGCACACAATGGGGAACTGGAACCATCATTCTCCCCCAACGCCGAGCCCCAGATTGGGCCTGAGGAGGCCATGGAGAGGCTGCAGGTGGGAAGCTAGAGCTGGCCAGGGTTGGGAGCCTAAGGGCCTGGGGGCCTGGGGTCTGATGGGAGTGTAGTTTTCCAAAGCCAGGATTGAAGAGGAAAAGGAATCTCAGGAGCAGCGTGGCCCCCATGGTTGGTGCTTGTCTCAGACTGTCCTGATCCTTGTCTATTTCGTGCCTTCAGGAAACAGAGAAGATTATAGCTGAGCTGAATGAGACCTGGGAGGAGAAGCTACGCAAGACAGAAGCCCTGAGGATGGAGAGGTGTGAGGGGCAGGAGTGACAGCTGGAGCCCTGAAAGGCATGGGAGTGGGGAGGGAAGGTCAGTCTCTGCAGGGCAAGAGTTCATGGGTAGCAATGATAAGACTAACATTTGTTTCTCCTTGGCCTGCAGAGAAGCGTTGTTGGCTGAGATGGGAGTGGCTGTCCGAGAGGATGGGGGAACTGTGGGTGTCTTCTCTCCAAAGAAGGTAAGTGAGAGGTTGGGTGAACAGGCCCAAGGAGGCCTAGGAGTCTGGATGCTTAGAAAGGAGGGTTGGGGACAGGAGGGTGATAAGTTCTAATTCTTATCTGTGAGGTCTCTGAATTGTCCCCCCATCACCTCTGTCCCCACTCCTGCCACCTCTTCTCTATGTTGTCTGGCCATCCCTGCCTTCTTTCTCCCTGCATCTGACAGCTGGAGAGGCAAGTGCTCAGGAAGTGCCTGTGTCCAGGGACTGTAGGGACCACAGAAGGATGACAGGGCCCCTGCTGTTATGGGGAGTTCAGGAGCTACTAGGCGTTTACAAATATAATCTCACATGCGTGTGTATGTAAGTTCACATATAGAATTTATGTCTGGATTGGTAAGAAACTGGTTACAGTGGTTACCCCAGTAGAGAGGGAGTTGACCCAGGAGATTGGAGGTTAGTTGGAGTAAATATTTACTCACCGTATACTCTTTTATGTCATTTGAATTATATAGTCTGTACCTGTGGTATATAATTCACAGGTACCTAATTAAAATGTTAGCTAAAAAATACATTTTTGAAAAGATAACTTGGGAAAGCAAAACTAAAGGAAATAGAGGAGTAAGCACCGAATGTTGATTGTAAATGCAGTGAGAGGTTTAAAGATAGTAGCGTTAGTAGTCTGGAGATAGATGGAAACTGGTTTCCTGGAGAAGGCAATTTGGAAAGTAGAGCCTGAAAGGTGATGTGACCTCCATGGTAATTGCTTGTGGGGGCCACACCATTGGGATTTGGAGGTAGAGAGGAGCAGGGAGAACATTAGGCTAAGCAAACATGAGGAAGTGTCAGTGAGTGGGGCACACCAGCACCTGTCATGTGCCTGTTCTGTAGTGGATGCTCAGTAAATCTTTACTGAGAGGAAAGAAGGAGAGAAGGAAGCATGGCAAGAGTGATCAGTCTCAGCTGGAGGCAAGAATGGTATTCAGAGTCTTTAACAACCAGCACAGCATAGGGACAGACCAATCAGAATGGACACTGGCTATAGACAGCCAGCACAGCCATACCGGCAGTGCATAGTGATTAAGGGATGACGTGGAGGTTAGTTGAGTGAATCAGGAACTTCCAGTCCCACCAGAGAGCTAGCCATGCCTTTCTGGTCCACCTTAGGAAGCAAAGTAGAATCAGGCCCTAAGTCAGATACACTGTGATTAGAGAAGACAGGGTCATGGGGGCTGCTTGGAAGAGGTGGTGAATTTTTGGAAAGAGGCCTCTCCTGGTTTCATAAAGTCAATACCATCTGGGAAACTGAGCGAGCAGGGATCATAGAACAGGGATCTGAAAAGAGGAGAGAGGTTTGTTTTGCTTGCCCCAAGTCACAGTGAGTGAGGGAGGGAGCTATGGGTAGGTGATGGAGGGTGGTAGGTTGAGCTGAAGGACCTGGTTTGTGGCTGAGTACCATTGGGTCCTTCTGAGGTTTGCATCTCAGGGAGAGGCTACAGATGGCTCTCATTATGGCTTGCAGTCACCTTGGGGTGCCTGGTACCTGAAGAGCTTCCACCACAGTTTCAGGGTTAGAGGCAGAAAGTGGTGGAGAAACTGATGAGGTGGGTGTTTCTTCTTTGGAGGTCTCCCACTGCAAAGGGATGCTACCTCCTGAAGCCCAGACAAACAGGAGGGCGAGTTGTTTTGATTTTTTTGTAATTATTCTTGTAAAGGTGACAAACACCAGAGAGAACCTTCACGTAGTGCTGGGAGCTGTGTATGGTGGAAAGAAACTGTCCTTCCTTCCCACCGTCAGCTTCCCCTCCCAGAGGCAAGCCCTGTTCTCAGCTCTTGATGTGTTTTTTTGGAGGTAGCCTGTGTACACACAGGCATGGGTTATATACAGTTAACCACGTGTGCACACATGTACACACACATACACCTGTCTCTCTTTGTAATAGTAGTGGTTGCCTACTTCATACTTTTCATGTAACAATGTATTGGAATTCTGTTCCTTCTTTTTCAAGGTATCAGAATATTCTGCTGCTGTAGATATTCAGTAATTTACTTAGTTTCCTACTGATGGTCATTTAGGTTGTTTCCCATTCTTTGATACTATAAATAATGTTACAACATATAGTCTTATAAATGGGTCTGTTATACTTAGAACAAATTCCTAGAAGTGGAGATTTGAGGTCAAATGGTGGCTATGTAAAATTTTGATCTATTTTGTCAAAGTGCCCTCCAAAGATTATAACCATGCTACTTTATACTCCCAAGAGCAACATACAAGAGAGCCCGAGTTCCCTCACCCTATTCAACTTTCTGACCTTTGCCAATCTGATTGGTTAAAAAGATGTCTTTGGGTAGTTTCCTTTTGCATTTTCTCAAGATGGTAAGGATGAACATATTTTCATGTTTAAAATGCATGTGTATTTCAGAAGGGAGAGGGGAAATGGGGCCTCACAAATGGGGAAATGAGTTTGGTGGGGGCAGCTCCATCCTGGGAATGGTGGGGTCAGGAATTGGATCCTAGGGGGAAAGCTACAGTTTGTCTTGGAGAGAGCCAAGAACTTTAGGGAAAGCCCCTTCTTTCTGGGACCCATACCACCGGGCCTAAGGACTTCTTAAATAGGTGATTTTCAAACCTGGCTTGGAGCTTCCTTCATAGGGGCTGAGGGGCGGGTTGGGCAGGACCAGACTCTGAGTCTCCCATCCCCGGCCTCAGCCTAAGCAGCTCTCTGCTTATCTGCTTGACGTATTAAGCTTCTAGGTAAGGTTTCATTTGAACAAAGCATTCCAGGCTGAACAAAGTTTGAAAAGCACTGCCCTGAATCATGTCCCCCCTCCCAAGGGATGGATCACTTTCTGCTCCCAGAGCCCATCAGTATTTGCCATTCTTGACACCGTAGTGTTGGGAGGCATGTGAACTTTCCTCAAGAGAAGAGGAAGTGTGGCAGCAGCGATCGTTGGGTGCCTGGGTGGAGGGCAGACCCATGGATACACGTTGTATCTGTCATGGACACAGCCTTGGGATCACTGTTCAGGGAACCCCCAAAGAAATATGGGGCCCAACTATAGGCTGTTTTCCCTACACCCTGTGCTTTCCTGCCTCTGTGCTGTTGTCCAATCTCCTTTTCACCTGGAATGATCTTCCTTCTGCATGTCCACATCATCTTCATCTTCAAAGACCAACTCCCATACTGCCTTTTCCATGAGGTCCTTCTGAGCTTTCACAGTGCCTCACTTCATTCATCTTTGTATGTGAGCTCAACCCAGGATATGGTGGCACTCAACTCCTGGGAACAAATGAGTGAATCAACGAATGAGCTAAATGAGAGTCTGAAAAGATCAGAAACTACTATGAGGCATCGGCTTCCCACTTGTAATGATGTTTCTGTTCCAAGTCCCATCTCCCCAAGTTGACTCTGATTTCCTTACTGACTGGACAGCAGCATCTGGATTTGAGTCATTTCTGTCCTGCCCAGTACCTCATAGAATGGGGGCAGGGGATCTTGTGTTCAGTTGGAAGGCTTAGAAAAGCTTCGTGGAGGAAGTGGCATTTGAGACAGACCATGAGGGAAGTGAAGGATTTTGACAGGTGGGGATAGGAGTGGGACTGGGAAAGGAGGCTCCAGGCGAGGGAAAATGGGTAGCAGCTCACAGGGGTGGTCAGGGATGCAGGAGGTCATCTTCTGGAGTGAGTGCTCAGAAGCCCACTGGGTGGGAGCATAGAAGGGCAGAGAGGGGCTTTGGAAAGGAGCTTGGATAGGCAGGCTGGGGCCCTGACGTGGAGGAGGACCAAGGATACCAACGTAAAAAGCAAGCTTAAGTCAGCCAGGTGTGGGGTGCCAGCTGGAGAGTTCTGAGTGGAGAAACATGACACTGCCATGGTGTAGTGTAAGCAGGAAGATGGGAGACCCCTGGAGATGGCAGGAAATTAGGGAGGCCGGCAGCAAGGTGGGCCAAGGCAGCAGATGGTAGGGTGGAAGACTTCCCTGGGCTTGGCAGCAGTGGCGTGGGGTTGTAGAAGGAACAAGGCTTGTATGCTGCCTAGAGTTACATGCCTGGGGAGGGTGGGAGTGTCACAAGAGAAGTAGTAGTCAGGAAAAGGTACTTTTGGGGAAGGGAATAAGCTAGGTTATCAGTGAGGAACAGCATAACAATTAGCCAGCTATGTGAATAGATTCAGTCAGGAAGACCTCGACAGTGACAGTACCAGGTGACTGCTGCTGTGACCCTGGCCTGTGGTAAAGCAGGCCTGTGGACTGGCAGTGGCCAGGGAAGAATGGGGAGTCTGCTATGAGAAACAAATATTTGTTTATGTGCTTTTGAATTGAACTGACACTTTCTAATTTTTAATTGTAATTGTGAAAGTAATTCAAGAAATTGAAGTTGGAATAAAAGGTGGGAAGTACCAGCCCCTACCCTAACCCCGTCCCCTCTTGTATTCTCCAGAAGTGGCAAGATACATTTTGAAGGAAGAAATGATGAGACCTGGGGACAGAGGGAATACAGGAAAGGCAGAGGCGAGGGCAGGTAGATTCTAAGGTTTCCAGTCAGGGAGACGGGTGGATCGAGGTGCGTCTGAAGAAATGGGGCCCTGGGAAGGGTTGCTGACCTGGGAGGGGGTAGTGAGTAGGGCAAGTTTATAGGCCCCTTGTGTCTAAAGAGAGGGTGGGTCAGGTTGTCCTGAAAGTGATTGGGATAAGTGGGAATAAGGAAGATGGGAAAGTATGGGAGTGGGAGCAGCTGGCAGTGCTGGAACCTGGAGGATGTCTGCTGAAGCTCCTCTCTCTTCCTCTTTGTGGCACCCTCTGGGTGGCTCTCATGATCTCTCCTGTGACCTCCTCCTTTCCCACAACAGACACCCCACCTGGTGAACCTGAATGAAGACCCCCTGATGTCAGAATGTCTGCTCTACCACATCAAAGATGGCATCACCAGGTAGCATTTACTAAGGGTCCTGTGGGGCAGCTTCTCCTTTTGGGGTGTGGTTGCAGAGGGATGGCCACACCGGTGGCTCCTTTTCCCAGTGACCTCACTAGAGACTTAACAGCCCTGCTCAATCTCTGGGCTTCCTGAGTTGTTGCTGAGCCTGGTTGTTCAGCGGCTGTCTTGCCTCACCCACCACTTTGGTTTGGGTCAAATGCCTCCTGGGACCAAACTGACCCAGTGCTTGTGGTGATAGCTCCTGATTTACTGGGGCAGATGAGTGGGTTGGAAACTTAGACCACAACATTCTTAGCCCTTAGCACCACTGCCTTGGCTTCCCTTGTGGAACCTTCCCAGGGCTGGGGGAAACATATCCTGGGCCCTATGCTGATGAATGCCTACATGGCAGGTGGCTTTACTGGCTAATGCTAATGTATCCCTGGGTCTTGATGCCTCTGAGGTCACCTCCTGTATTTAAAGGGGTGAGGATGCCTTCTTCCTGTCCCACCACAGGCATTTACAGCTATCCTTGGTAGGGAGTGGACCATCCATCCTACGGGTGGATGGACTCACAGAGGGTGCCCATTCTACTCCAGGTTCCCTTTTCTCCTCTGCTATTAACACAGTGACTGAGGACAGGGGCTTTGGAGTTGAATAGATCTAGGCTCAAATCCCAGCTTCACCACTGTATTTGTGTGACCTTGGGCAAGTTACTTTACCTTTCTGAGCCTCAGCTTTCCTCATCTGTGAAATGGAAATTACGCTTGGCTCACTGAGCTGGATGAACTTGTGTTCAGAAGGATCTTCACAAATGTCTGGCACATGCTCAGAATATGTTGGCCATTGCTTCCCCAGGGTCGGCCAGGTAGATGTGGACATCAAGCTGACTGGGCAGTTCATTCGGGAGCAACACTGTCTGTTCCGGAGCATCCCTCAGCCAGATGGAGAAGGTAATGGCTGAGGGAGTGAGAGTGGAGTGGCAAGACAAAGAAAGCGACAGGTCCCATGTTCTTCCCCACACACTGAATTGGGCACTGGGTTTGCATGCATGTAAAAGGAGATGTGTCCGCACCCTCACAGGAGCTTCGAGCTCATGGTAAGCGGTGCGGGATTATCAAGGGCCCAGCTATCTGCACCCACCCTGAGAGTGCAGAATGCTGCAAGGGGCAGGGAGTGGCGACAGTCCCCAAGGCAGAAACACAACACTTGGTATGCCAGAGGGTGAGATTTTGGTGATGAGGAGATCCCACCCTCTTCCTTGATTTCTTACCCTAAGATAGTACCCTGCTCATTTTTTATGAAAAGTTCTATTTGTTTCAATGGGCTATCTGTATTTATCTCTGGAAAACATGCTTATCTATCCAGCTAAGACTGCAATGGTTTCTGGGAATTAATTGCCCCAAGCATCCCTCTGGTTCCAAAACTTTCAGAGACTTTTAGCTCCTGTATGGCCAGAGCAGCAGAAATTTTTAGAAACTGCAAGCCCTAAGGATGAAGGTAGTAGCCTGACAACAAAACAATACTCGTGTGGTTCAGGGTGTATTTTGAGGTCAACATTTTGTTATGCTTCATTCATTTAAAAAAAAATGGAATGGTATGGGTCCAATTAGGCCTAAGCAAAGTTGAGCTCTGGGAAATGAGCTGGGTTGGGTGGCAGGAGATGTTAAATATGAGCTCTCCATCAATTTGAGTCCATGTATTATGCCTTACAAATCTGGAAAAAGTTCCATTGCTGTTCTGGGGTACACAGTGATGCTTTTGAGGGCACAGGGGGATGGGGTGTGCAAGATTGGCACATTCTTAAAAATAAGAAATGATGTTGTTGTGTGGCTTGTTGCTTAGGTTTAAGGCATGCACTTTGGGCTTTAGTTGGTTCAGGGTCAGCAGATAAACACAATCATTCTGGTCTGGTACAGGTCCCCAGTGGCAGCAAATGCTTCTGCCATTGTAGGCTGACTGTTGAATCGGTTCAGCCCAGTGCATTATTGTCTAGTTCCTGTTCTGTGGTTACCTCAAGCCATGGGCTGGGGTGATACTGAAATCATCCAAGAGCTACAGAGTGAGCCCACCCACAGGAGGTGAGACTGTGTTTGGGAATATGACAGGCAGGCATGAAATCATTTTATCACAATAAAAGCAGCTTATGATTCTGTACCCCAAAAACTGAGGGCCCTAAAGGTTCAGTCCATTTGGGTCTCTTCTTACAGGAGATTTAAGACTTGACCAAAGAGGCAGAAATGAGGTGGGTGTGAACCTAGAAGAATAATTATTAGTGACCATCTACTTTGTGCTTTTGCTTTTTCTCATGCAGTTCAGATGAGGGAACTGAGGTTCTCAGGGGTTAGGGAATTTGCCTAAGACCAACAGCTAAAAGATGGCAGAACTGTGTTTGAATATAGCATGGCAGGCTCTGGGGCTGTGTTCTGAGCTCTGCCCTGGGCTGCCTCTGTACTGATTGCTGTGGGTTCATGGACATGGAGAAGGCTGCCCTGGCCAGCTGGAGCAAATCCATCTCCTCGCCTGGCCCCATTTCCCTCCAGAACACCTGTATTTTCCTGACGTCAGATTAACTCCTGATTTACTCGTTTCTTGTCTATCTTACCAGTTAGAAGTGAGCTCTGTAAGAACAGGAATTTTGGTTTTTATTTTTATTGTATTTGCATGACCTAAAATATAGCACTTGGCAGATAGTAGAGGTACAGTATATTTGTGGAGTAGATGAATGCATTTTGGGGCATGGTGAGGAATAAGGGTGGACATAGACTGGTACCATTACAGCCATGCAGTTGTCTCCTCTGCCACCTTCCATTGCTGTTCTGGGGTACACAATGATGCCTCAGCTCTTCTGTCTTCTTTCTCTTTTCCATCATCCCTGCCCCTTGAAATTCGAAGCTTCCTTCAAGTATCTGCTCAGAAATGAGTACTTTCCAATAATCATTTGCAGTCCTCTGTCCCTAAGCTGAGTTCTCTGCTTTCTTTGTATTCCCATAGTATCAGTAGTCCCATCTCTGCTTTATCTTACCATTCACTCTGGTTTCTTTATTACTTCTAATATAAGTAAGAACTCACTTTTGCATATCACTTTATTTGAGCTTTCAGCCACTCTGTAAAGAAAGCCTTCGTTATTCCATTTTATGGCTCACAGAAGTTGGGTGACTTGCCCAGTGTCCCTCAGCTAAGGAGTCACACGACCTGGATCTTTGGAAGTAGAGCCCCCTCTGTGACAATGGGGCACTGCTCTTCGAGGGCAGGAAGCTGCCTCATGCGTCTTTTGTTTCCCAGCAAGCAGCAGTTTGGTGATTTGTACAGAGAAGCACTTCGATAGGTGTTTGGGTTGTGTTGACTTTATCTTGTCCTGTGAAGACACTGATCTGTTGGCTGTGGCATAAGAAGATTAGTCAAGTGGCATTTTGCAAGATGCATCAGATAGAAGTGGGCTAGGAGTGTGCTGGAGGAATCCAGGCCAGGGATAACGTTAGTTGGAAAGGAAGGAATGGACATCTGGAAGACAAAAATGATAGGGCTTGCTGATCAGTTGGCTATGAAATATGAAGCCCCCTGAGAATTACTGATTTTCTAAGCTGCTGTCGGGAAGATGGTGGTGGGTGAGTACAGAGCCCCTGCAGAGGCTCCTGGGAATTTTAGCTGGGGCTCTAATCCTCCTTCTGCTCTTCCTTTCCCTTGCTGCCTGCCACCAGAGGGGCCATGGCACCCCCGACAGGTACTGCGGGGGGGTGGGACTGAGGGTGCATGTATTTTTTGATGGGGAAATGCAAGATGGGAATCTGACCATAATCCCCCTTCCTCCAGAGTCTAATTGCTTGCTTTTCTCTCTCCCTCCTTCAGTGGTGGTCACCCTGGAACCGTGTGAAGGAGCCGAGACCTATGTCAATGGGAAACTTGTGATTGAGCCACTGGTGCTGAAGTCAGGTAGAGGAAGTATTATAGAATGAGAGTTCTGGATATGGCCGTGTGTAGGAAGTCCCAGAGTAGAGCTTCCTGAGTGAATCTTAGAGCAGCACCCAGAAATCAATAGATAACAGCATGGGGATATGAAGAACTGGGAAGTGAAGATAGAGCAGTCAGGTTTTGGTTTCTCTTGCTGAACTAGGGAAACAAGAAGAGGATGCCAGCTCCCCAGTTTGCTTTGGCTGTCAGGGACAGAGTGGTTCCTGGGGTCAGCTTGGGGAACCTTGGCTTTGACTGCCCTCACATTTGGAATGATAAGAGAGATGGTGTCAGGGCCCCTGGGACTTGTGGGCAGGACCCTATATACCTTGGGCATGGGGATGAGTTTGCTGCTGTGCGGGACCGAGTCTACTTTTCCCTCTTCCCATCTCTAGGGAATAGGATCGTGATGGGCAAGAACCACGTTTTCCGCTTCAATCATCCGGAGCAGGCACGGCTGGAACGGGAGCGAGGGGTCCCCCCACCCCCAGGACCACCCTCCGAGCCCGTTGACTGGAACTTTGCCCAGAAGGAGCTGCTGGAGCAGCAAGGCATTGACATCAAGCTGGAGATGGAGAAGAGGTATCAGGAGAGGGTGCATGTGCCCTGGGGCCCTTTAGATTGTCCCTCCTGGGCCCCCAGCCTCCAGTATCCTCCTGTTGCCAGAGACTCCATAGAAGTTGCTCCAGAACCCCACACAACTCTTCCTCCATCCCTACTCAATCCCAGGCTGCAGGATCTGGAGAATCAGTACCGGAAAGAAAAAGAAGAGGCTGATCTTCTCCTAGAACAGCAGCGACTGGTGAGGGGTTGGCTAGAGGGTACAGTGGGGCACGCAGAGGCAGGAGATGGGCTAGCAGGCACAGGAACACTGCAGCCTGACTCTGCTTTTGTTTTATGCTGTTTGAACCAGAGCGGGAGTGTGCATGGGGATGGAGTGTGGGGGTGGCGTTTAGGAGGAGACAGTGATGAGAGAAATGTGATGGGGGGTGGGGGGCGAACACTGTGTGTGCAGAGTACTAGAGTTCCTTCCAGTGGACGAGGGCTTCCTGGAGTTCAGTTGATCCTGTGGTACCTTTATGATTTTTACCATAGCCAATACCACCTGTACTATTAGTTATTTAAGATTGTTTTTCACCTTGGCTTACTTTTAAATCACAAACCTCATCCTGAGGAGTAATACACATGCATGAAATCTAGAATTGGTATAGCTATAGCTTATACTTATAGGTCACTTTCTCTGTGCCAGCCACTCTTTCCCACACTTTGTGTACATTAACCCTCAAAATGTACCTATGAGGGAGATGCCATTGTCATTTCCATTACATAGAAAAGCAGAAGTTAAGCAGCCCATCCAAGGGATCAAGGTTCTGACGGGCATTTCCAGTGTTGTTTGGACATAAGGGCTTTGGGATGTCCTTAGCCCTCTTCCTGTTTGCTCTCTTTCTGGCCCCAGTATGCGGACTCTGACAGTGGGGACGACTCTGATAAACGCTCCTGTGAAGAGAGCTGGAGGCTCATCTCCTCCTTGCGAGAGCAGCTGCCACCCACCACGGTCCAGAGCATTGTCAAGCGCTGTGGCCTGCCCAGCAGTGGCAAGCGCAGGGCCCCACGCAGGGTGTATCAGATACCCCAGCGTCGGCGGCTACAGGGCAAAGACCCGCGCTGGACCACCATGGCTGACCTGAAGATGCAGGCAGTAAAAGAGATCTGCTATGAGGTGGCCCTGGCCGACTTTCGCCACGGACGGGCTGAGATTGAGGCCCTGGCTGCCCTCAAGATGCGGGAACTGTGTCGCACCTATGGCAAGCCAGAGGGGCCTGGAGATGCCTGGAGGGCTGTGGCCCGGGATGTCTGGGACACAGTGGGCGAGGAGGAAGGCAGCGGAGGTGGTGGTGGCGGTGGTGAGGAGGGAGCCCGTGGGGCAGAGGTGGAGGACCTCCGGGCTCACATCGACAAGCTGACGGGGATTCTGCAGGAGGTGAAGCTGCAGAACAGCAGCAAGGACCGCGAGCTGCAGGCCCTGAGGGACCGCATGCTCCGCATGGAGAGGGTCATCCCCCTGACCCAGGTAGGGAGGGCCCTGGCCCGGCTTTCTCCGTGCTCTTCTCTCCTCCTCAGTTCTTCCCTTCCGAAATCTGAACCTTTCACCACGGAGTCCAACCTCCTTCCCCCTCTTGCTTTCAAAAATTTTATTGGCATGTATCAGCTTTTCTCAGTATAGTTTGTGAATCACTTACTTCAGTCACCAGGGCACTAACTGAAAATGCAGATTCTTGGGTTCCACCCCACACCTGCTGAATTAGCATCTTTGGGAATGAATCTGCATTTATGATAAATAACCAGATGTTCCTGAGGTACAATAAAGTTAGAGAACCACTGATACAAAGTGCACAATTCTTAAGTTATCGCTTGATGAGTGTTCACATATGTGTATGTTAAGCCACCCCTCTCTGTGAGTGACCATTTATTCTGTGGTAGCCGCTGTCCTGAGCACTTTTCGTGTGTCATCTTGTTTAATCATCACAGTAGCCCTGTGAGAGAGGCAATGTTAACCTCCAATCCTTGTTTTGCATGCCTTGACTTAACAAATACTTGCATGCCTACCAGGCATTGTGCTAGCCATTAGGGCTACCCAACAGAATTTTTGCTCTGTTCCAGCGTGCCTTCTCATGGAGGTCGACAGGCAGTCCATCACAACAGCTCATGGTTATTGAAGGCTTTTCCAAATGCAGCTCCCGCTCCTCTCCCCTCTCTCTCTCTGCGCCTGCCCCTCTGGCTTCCTTGCCATTCCTTGAACTTGCTGAGCACACTCCTGCCTTAAGGCCTTTGCACCTCCTGTCCCCTGTTCCTAGAATGCCTTTTCCTCTGATAGTCTCACCTCTTTCAGGTATTTCCTACAAGGATAACTTCTCAGTGAGTCCCTTCCTGGCCATTCATTGTAGCCACCCCACCCTGGCCTCCAGTTCCTCTTCCTTGTTCTTTTCTTCTTTATCTGAATATATATAATTTCTGTAAAGCATGTTATGTAATTTACATATTTATATATAATGTAAATAATGCTAAGTATTTAAATATATACACTTAAGTTTAATTTTCTGTTGAAGTATGATATATGTACCATACTATGTATTTTTTTTTTTTACTCATTTATCAACTGTCTCACCCCACTAAAATGATGGCAGGTATTTTTCTTCCCTTTTTGTTGATGGCTGTATCCCCAGGGCACATCATTTATTCAGCAATATTTACTGAGTGCCTACTATGTACCAAGCACTATAAACATTTTACACAGTCTAACTCATTTAATTTTTAGAACAATCCTATGCAGTAGCTACTCTTATTAACATCATCTTACACATGAGAAGTCTGAGGCAGAGAGGTTATAAGCCAAAGATCCAGACCACACAGCTGTGAAGTGGCAGACCAGTATTGAGCTCAGACCACCTGACTCCCAGGCCTGTGCTCTAAACCACTGTTCTTCTAGCTCCCTTATCTTGGAGCCACTCCAGGGACCCCTTGACATCCTGCTGCTCTAGGGCCTTCTAGCTTCTCCCAGATCTGCCGTGCTCAGGACTCAGCTTTCCTCACGTCCCTTCTCTTTTTCTCACTCCCTCTCCCACCCAGGATCATGAAGATGAAAGTGAAGAAGCTGGTGAGGCCTGGGTCATGCCCCCAGGGTCAGAGGCAGTAGAGGAGGAAGCCCCCAGTGACCGTGTGCCCTCAGCCCGGCCTTCCTCACCACCCCTGTCAAGCTGGGAGCGAGTGTCTCGGTTGATGGAGGAGGACCCTGCTTTCCGTCGTGGCCGCCTTCGTTGGCTCAAGCAGGAGCAGTTGCGGCTGCAGGGACTGCAGGGCTCTGGGGGCCGGGGTGGGGTCACGCCCCCCAGCCCGCTTCCGCGCCCCCTCACCACTGCAACCTGCGCCTCCTTCAAGAGCAACCCCAGCACCGGGAGTCCTGGCCATGGGGGGTGGGAAACCCAGCTCCACTCCCACCCCCCGAGGAGGTTACTCCCCCACTGGTCACCCCTGCCCGCAGACCCCCAAGTCCCCGAAGGTCCCACCGTCCCCGCAGGAACTCCCTGGATGGAGGGGGCCGATCCCGGGGAGGGAGTTCAGTGCAGCCTGAACCCCAGCACTTCCAGCCTAAAAAGCACAACTATTATCCCCAGCAGCCTCAACCATACCCAGCCCAGCGGCCCCCAGGGCCCCGCTATCCCCCGTACACTACTCCCCCGCGAATGAGGCGGCAGCGCTCAGCCCCTGATCTCAAGGAGAGTGGAGCAACCGTGTGAGTCCCACATCCTGGGTAGAGAGGGCCTGGCAGGGCCCCTTACTGGGAGGAGAGAAGATGCCTGACATGCTGCTTCCCCAGAAGCCCTGGGGCAGGGGGGCCCTAGAGATGACATAGAAGGTCCGAGTACGTGCTAGGTGACATGGGGGTGATGGGCCGGAGGCTGAAAGAAGGAAGAGGGCACGGAGTTGCCGGGAGCAAACCAAAGTGAAGGAAGAGCAATGGGAAGCTGCCTCGGGGCCGTCCCTTGCAGAGGGATGGTCCCACAAACGCTGCTATGGGTGGGGTGGGGGCTGGGGTGCTGTGTAGCCAGAGTTTGACTTTCTTTTCAAATGGGGGCCAAGGGGAGAGAACCTGGAGGGAGGTGAGTTCTCCCCAGCCCCTGTCTGTCTGTCTGTCTGTGGTGGTTTCTGTTTCCATGGAGGTGTGGCAAGATCATAAGTCATTCTCCTCCTTTTCCAGGCCTCCTGCTATATTTGGAGGACCTGTCTGGTTTCTGGTTTGGCTGGGGTCCCATGAGGACGTGGGACCCTTCAATAAAGGATAGCAAACAGAGTTTGTAGTTGGTGGTTGTTTGGTTTTGGTTTCTAATGGAGGTGTAGATTATATAAGTAAGATGCACAGATTTTTTAGTGAGTAGCTCTTCATACATAGGTATGCACCCATGCAGTCACCACCCAGATCAGGATATGAGAACATGTCCATCTTGTTTTTCTGTACTTTCAACATCAGGTCTCCCTTCAGAGTGCATAACAATTCTTTATTTCCTGTCTTTCATTTTTGCTTACTCATTGTCTCCATCTCTGCCCCCAACACCGCTGTCACTGTCCAGGACAAAGTAAAGAGGGAGGGATGAGGGGAGGTAGAGGAAATATGGATATGCCAATACTCAGCTGGCTGTTCCTAACAGAAAATAGAGGGGGTGGCAAAGAAGGGCTCTGCTTCATGGAATCACTTAAGAGTCTTGGAAAAGTCTCCCTGTGCAGTTCCCCGAGTTGTGTTCCATCTTGGATGTGTTTACCAGTAAATGTGTTGGTCAAGCTGACTGTACTTAACTGATTATTTTCATCCTGTTTCTGTTCCTGCCTTTGGACAGGGTGCATGCAGTATTCTAAGTAGTATTTTGTCTTAAGCCTATTTTTAAGAAGGATGCTGCCTGCTTGTAATGTTCTGGCTTAGAGGAATAAGCCCCACATTGTAAATAAGCCCCACAGTGCCACATTGTAAAGGTTTTGCGGGTTAGGTTGTATCCGTGCTCTACCTTCACCTTGTCAAACTCTGGAATCCCCATGTTTTCATCCTGTTCTAGGGAAAACACTTCCACCTACTTGAAAATTTGAGCTGCTTCTCTGCAGCTTCCTGACGTCAGTCTTGAGGTGCAAGCAGCCAAAACTGCAGACATTATCGTAATTGCAGCCAAACCACAGTTCTGAGCAAGGTTTACTCTTGGTTTCTGCACCCTGATGGCCGACAACCTGTATTTTGGCACCTTTGACTGCCAGATCTAAAGGGACAGTGACCCAAGATCTGGACTGTAATGGATAGTTTGGTGACAGTGTTTACTTGAGCAGTTTATAATCTGGTCAAGCAGACTAAATGTAAGCAAGAAGATGATAAAATAGGAAGTTCTCTGGTCAGAGCAAGCTGAGTGGTACAGATGGTGCTGTGGGAGTTAAGATAGGAAAGATAGTTCATTAATTTAAAGTACAGTTGGATTGTTTTTCCCTAAAGACTGTCTTATGTAAATGTATCCACCATTTTAATCCATTTCTCACTTCCAGATCAACCTTTTAGAATATGATGAACTTTAGATTTTGTTCAGAGAAATGTCTACTAATTTCTTATCTGTGCTGCATGCCAGCATATCATCCTTAAAACAACCTTGTAAAGTAGGCCTCTTTTTGTCCACTTTTCAGATGGGAAGACTGAGATTTGAATAGATTAATGAGTTTCCCAAGGTCATACAGTTCTTAAGAGGCAAAGTGAGAATTCTAACCTGAGTCAACCTGACTGAAGCCCAGACCCATCTCACACCTCTGAGACATCAGATATCACCTTTCCTTCTAGAAACCATGTTGCCTTCTCATATTTGGTCTTCTCAGGTATTTCACAAGTCTGCCTCTAATTTCTGGCTTCCCCCAAAGTTGCCCTGTGGACGACTGAGAGTCGCTATTTGTGGACCTCCTCTAGAGTCATGGGCAGGAGTCACAACGACAATCTGCCAGTTTTCTCACTCACTAAATTTGGACATTTCTACAGTTTCACTGTTTCCTCAGAAGTTCCATTTGCTTTTCTTCATTTTTTGGGAGGCCTCTCCTTTTGTTACTCATTTGGATTTTTTTGATCTTTCACCTGGAATTTTTGTATCTTGAGTACACGTGGGGATCCCAAGATTTTTTTTTAATAGCATTTTTTATACATTTCTATATTCCTAGCTTCTAACTGATGTGAAATTGTTCTTTTCCCTTTTAAAGATATAACGTCAGCAGCTACTTGATGACATTTTGGTTCAGGTGGACTGTGACTAAATTCTACTTGCCATTTCCAAAGACCTGCTATTCCTTCCAAATCAGAAACTCTGCTTGTACCATCATCTAATTCCTTCACTTGGAGTCTCTGAAACTGTACTTCCTGTACCAGTAGAGTTAGAGAACACTCCCCAAAGCAGGCTGGCTTTAAGTATCCCACTTAACCTAACTTGGCTCATAGCCTCTCGCTGTAGCCCTGGTATTCTTTGCTGCTTCATTAATATTTCTGGCTACCCACTAAGGTGGGCTTAATGTTTGCTTCTCTCCAGGTCAAAGGCTAGCAGCCTCTGCCTCATTATGCAAGTTCTCACTCCTGCCACCCACTTCTATCTCTTGAAAGACAAGAGGAGATTGTGGCATCATCTGGATATGCGTCTCATCTAAATTTTTGGTCACCAGATGGGTGTTGTAGAAACTGCTTCTCTCATCCTTGAACAATTCCACAGTTGCAGAAGCTGACATTAACCTACAATGTCCTTCATAGCCTTTGCAGTGAGGGTTCCCACCCTAAATCCCCCAATTTCATTCTTGTGCCCCCCTCATTCCCCCACCCCACAGAAGGACTATGTTATTAGATACCTGGGAATGCCTTGACCTGAACTCCTATAGCTCCTAGGCTGTAGGCTGTAGCTAGGTTCCTGCCTGATACCCCAGACACATGGACTAGCTTGAAAAATCTTTCATGCCTAACAAGCTGAGCTTTTAAAAAAATGACCCTGGGAACCTCTTGATGTTCTTTTTTTTTTTTTTTTTAACAACAAATCCACTTTATTTACTTTAGATAAGCTTAAATCCGTGAGGGGTACAGCATTACACGGATTCTGTGTCCAATGCCCTTAGCAAGAAGGTTGCTTTGGAATTTGGCATGAGCCATGCCACTGTTTCTGTGAGCACAAGTTACCTTTCCCCCGATTACCCTGGTTTTGTTTGGTTTGCCACCAGGAGTCACTGTGGTGTTCTTTGCCTTGTACACATAAGCACATCTCTTGCCTAGATAAAACTCAGTCTCATCTTGAGCATAAACACCTTCAATTTTAAGAAGAATGATGTGTTCACTCTGGTTTCGGAAACCCTGCTTATAGCCAGCAGAAATGGCCTTGGACCATAGCTTTCCAAACATACTTGTTATTTTAGAAACCCTATTCTCAGCAGGCCTCCACAGGCTCCAAGATAGTGGAAAAAGCTGTTCTGGGTGTTCTTGCAGAGCCTTCTTAGCTAGAGAGGAGAAACAGTTCTCCTTTCTTCAAGTGCAGGGCCCATCCCCAACAGGTTAGGGCTGCAGCCAACCTTTGGAGCACACAGACCTGGGTTCCAGCCTAGTCACTGATTAGCTGTGTTGTTCTGGGTAAGTCACACCCTCTGGGCCTCAGTTTCCTTCTCTGTAAATAGGACTAAACCAAAGAGGCTGTTGTGAAGATTTAACGAGACAATACATACAAAAGTCCTAGCACGTATTAGGAGCTCAAGATTGGTACCTTCCCTTTTTCCTTATTTTGAACTGGAAATGAAATCTTGGGAAAGAAGAGAAGAGCCGCAAAATGAGGACAGGTCCCAACAGGCATCAAAATTCCAGCTCAATCCTCTACTATTCCTGATATCCCTTACCCACCAAAACTTCTAACCCAAGCCCTGTTGTTCCACTGTTGTCCACCAGGAGGGGGAAAAGCGCAGGCTCCCCCACCGGCCGCTTGCGCCTGGGCGATCACAGAGCACAGAGCGGCAGTGCGCACATGAGTCTCCCAGGGGCGGGGTGGAGAGCATGCGTGGAAGGGTGGGTGTGGCGCGGCAGCAGGCTCTGGCTTTACCCTTCCGTGTGGCAGGAGCTGCTGCAGTTGAGGCTTCAGGCCCTGGGAACCAGAGGAGGGCGGTACGGGTTGGGTCGGGGTTCCTGCGGGCATTTCTTTCGCTGGGTCTAGCTTTCATCTTCGTTTTCCAAAAGGAAAGACCTGACTCCTTTCAGCGTTAATGTCTTCTCCATCGTGAATGCTCTTAAATTCCAAAGAGAAGAGAAAAGGCTTTCATTGAGTACCTTTTGTCATAGGAACAGTGCAAGGGAAATGGGCCAACTTTAGGGGGCACGATGCCTCCTACGAGAGGAGGTTTTGGATTGGGGTTTGCTTTGTTCCAAATTTAGCAAATAGAAGGAAGAAAATTGAAATAATCCGTATTTCTTCACCCCAAAGTATCCATTGGTACCTCCTGAAAATGTATCCTAAAATGTTTGATCAACAAGTATTTATTGAACGCCTATCTATACCATGTGCTTAGCACTGTTTGGTTGAGTGGGGATTACAGAAGGAAGACGATAAGAAACAAAGTTTTCAGCCATCTATGCACATGAGCACATGTTAGTGTCTTAAGGGCAAATCCCATAGCAAAAGCCAGAGAATCACTTTACTAAGAAAGAATTAAAACAATAACAACAACAAAAAAACCCACAGAAGAGAGAAGCTGTGGATATGATGAAGGTATTCTATAACCTTCATTCGAATCTCATTGCCCACTAAATATCAGGAAAATCATTTAGCCCAATTCTCTGGTTTTATTAATTTTTTTCTTGTAAGGTTTTTATTTGACTTTTAATCACAAAATAATGCATGTTAATTGTATACAAAATTGTAAACACTATTGGAATTTTAATACTCATGAGGAAAATGAGGCCCTGAAAAGCTAAGTGACTTTCTTAGAATCCAGTATGGTAGGACTAGGACCAGACTCCCAGCTCAGATTTCTAGGCTGGTACCTTTTCGCTTGTATCATAATAGCCAAATGTGGCTCAGGGTTTAAATGAAATTATGACATTACTGAGTTTCAGAGAATTCATCCTTGAGGAAGAGTCTATAAATTTAATTACAGCAGATAATAATTAGATCTTAGATAATTCTTATTGACAAGATATTCTATAGGCATAATAGCCTTTGGATATACCATAACTTTTAGTAGATGGCAGGATTTATACTGGAAAATAGCTGAATACATTTCATAAATATCGTAGAAAGTCAGATGGATTCTTATCTCTAATCACAAGAGTGACAGGCATCCGCTGTAGTTCTGTGGAACCTGGAAACTTTCACAGGAACTAATTCAAATGTGAATTCTCTGGAATTTAACAAAGAACCACCCAGTTTGCTTTCTATGTGATTCAGAATATCTTCACCCATTTTTCATTCATGAAATTGGCAGATTTGGGATTGTGAGACCAGGACCCAGCTAGAAGCCCTTATTACAGATTATGTGGTAGAGGAAAGAAGGGTTTTGAAAATACCATTTGTAGACAAAAGACCCAGAATCAGACCTTTCAGGGGAAATGATTAGGATGCTATAAGATAGAGTTCTCAATTTGGCTGTGCATCATAATCACATGAGAAGCTTCCTAGAAATAAAACTTCCCAGGCACAATCTCACCTCCTCTCTTTCAAATCGTGTGGTTCCCAGGACACTGGAATGAGAGCCAGTCTCTTTACCATGGCCCACTAAGCCCACAGGATCTGGTTCTCACCTTCTATCTCCAAGATTCTAAGCACTTTCCTTCCCAATTTTGCATGGCGTTCTCATATGGCAGTCTCAACTTAAATGTCACTCCAGAGTATCTTCCTTCAGCTCTTCCTTGACTTCCCTATTAGTGTTACCCACGGACACACACTCTGGCATATATCATCATGGTTTTTTTTTTTTTTATTCATAGTCTCTCTATTTGAAATATTTTATACGTGTTCACTTTTTTATTGTTCATCTCAGAGACCACTATGGCCTGCCACCTGTTTTTGTATGACCGTCAAGCTAAAAATAGTTTTCCATTTTTAAATGATTGACAAAAATGAAGAATCATATTTCATGATATGTGAAAATTATGTGACTCAAATTTTAATGTCTGTAAATAAATTTCTATTGGCACATAGCCACGCCCATGCACTTAACATAGTGTCTATGGCTGTTTTCCTGCTCAAGGACACAACTAAATGGTTGGGACAGAGACTTTATGGCCCTCAAAGCCTAAAATATTTACTATTTGGCCCTTTGCAGAAAGTTTGCTGACCTCTGATCTGTCTCCCTCACTAGGATGTAAATTCACTGAGAGGAGTTACCTATTTCACCACCTCCTATTGATCATTACACTGCATAGTAGGTACTCAAAGAGTTGCTGAATGAAGGAACTGTGTTTAAACAGACAAACTCCCTAAGTGATATGTAACCAGGCTTGGCCACACTGCTGAGGAGAAAGGCTAAAAACCAGATGGAAATGTGGTCAAATGTAGGTCCTCATGGTAATACCAAGCAATGTTTTTAATACTTTAAGAGATTTAGAATTAAAGAGACACTACCCAACACTTTTATAGTGCTGGTTACGTGCCAGGCACTGTTATAATTTTTAAAAAAATAATAAATTTAATCCTCATAATACTCAATTGAGTGATTATTATTATTTTTATTATTCTGTGTAAGCAAGAGGAAACTGAGGCACATAAAGTTTAAGTAATTGGCCCAAGCTTCTGCAGCCCCAAGGAGAGCCAGGATTTAAGCAGTGGTGATGGTCACTGCCAGGCCTGTGCTCCTAATTTAGGATAACACTTCACCCCTAGGCCAGACACTCCTGCCCCACTACCTGTTGTGAATCATTTATTGACAATTTATGAACAAAATTGCCTATGTGTTAGGGGCCTTGAAGAGGAAGGAAAGAATAAAGTGCAAGTGCTTCTCTTGGAATGAGTTTGAGATAAAAGAAACCACTCTGTCTTTAGAAATGGAGCTCCGGAACTAAAGAGAAGTAGAAAGTAGAAAGGCCATAACGAGAGGCAAGACCCATAAGAAAGGAGTCAAGGAGTGGACTGTGTGAACAGTTATTGTTAGAAGTAAGTGTGCCTGGGGTGCTTGTGATTGTAGGATTATAAAAGCATCTTTTGTCTGGGGCCCAGTGAGCAGCAGATTCTTGAAGTAGAAAGTGAAAGAACTTTACTTAATAAAGAATATCACTGGGCACTGCTGTGTCTCAAGGTCAAACTCGTTCAGGTCTGGGGTGAGAGGGCTGACACATGAGAAGAAAGGTCACTGTAGGTCTGAGGGGGAAGTGCCTCAAACTTTGCGCTTCTCCAGAATTTTCACAAGAACAGAAAAGCTGGGTTACAAGAAATAGGAGTGCTGGCCCTGGGGAGGGGATTGGGGAATAAACAAGGAGACCAGGGATATAACTTGCCCTTCTCACCTGGAAAATCCCTGTGCTTCTTGGTAGATGGGCTCACGGTGCCTAAACAGGCACCGTGAGCCCATCTAACTGTAGCACCATGTGCCTCTGTCACTTTCCTCCTCCTGAAAGGTCCACCATACATCATATCCCCCTTAGACTGACTGCCTTCTACTCATGCATGAGTCTCAGCTTAGCTGCTGCAGTCTTAGGAAATTTTGATTCCCTCTATCTGGGTTAAGGATGCTTTTCTTTTTAAGCTTACTCTGGGCATACCTCTATCATTACACTTATCATATATGATAACACAATTATAACTTTTTGTCTTCTCCCCTTGCTTCTAGACTCTGAGGTTAGGGACTAAACCTTATTCACCCTTTGAATTAGACCTAGATTTTCCTCTAATGAGACTGCAATGTAGTAGGAGAGAGAAGCTGTCATGAAGCTTATAAAATTATTTCAAGGTGGGTGAGATAAATTCCATAATAGTAGTATAAGTGAGGAAACTGAGGATGTTCCTTGTATAAAATCACTCTCAGCTTTTTGGCAGCAGGCCAGAGCTAGAAAGTCTACCTCCAGCTGAAGAAAGTAGCCTGGTGAGGAATCTGAAATCACACCAGCCTTGGCCTCAGAGCTAAAGGTCTTGAGTCTCAGGAAGATTATATCAAGATCAGGAGCCCAAGTAATAAACAGGTGAATGTTCTGATTGACAAGGCAATAACAAGTAGTGGAAGGAGCCCCAGACTGGCATCAGGAGATGACCTGGGTCCTGGCTCATGCTTTGTTTCATCTGATCCATTGCCTTGGATCAACTTCAGTCCCACTGGCGAAATGGAACTCCCCAACTTATTACATCTATCCTTCCCCAACTATCTTCTGGTCAAAATACTGCTCTTCTTTAAGATCCAGCTTTAATAACCAGATATGAGGTGAGGGTTTCTCTTCTCTCCTCTGAACCCCTACAGAAAAATTTATATACCTCTTTTAGGAAGCTTAATCTTGTTCTACTTTACTATTTACTTATGAGCTTCTCTTGCTTCTCCTACTAAATTACCCCCACTGAATTTCCCCTTCTTTGAGCGCAAAGATCATATTAATGTAGGGAGGAAGCAAGAGAATTAAAAATGTTAATCAAGCCACAATCAGAGACTGCAATAGGCTGACCAGCCCTGCAGCCAGGCCAGGAGGACACCTGCAGAACAAAGGAAGATTTCTGCTGGATTACTAACAACTCATTCCCTACACCTGTGAAGGGGAAACAGGAACCAGGAGTCATACCCTATGCCTAAAACCACTGGGGAACTTAAGGATTAAAGGCTGGGAATAGCCAGCAGGCCTTTCACGCTACATATTCTATATTCTTACCTTTTCACACTACATACTCTTCCCCTTCCTCACTGTATGTCCATAGCAAAGGAAATGAGAACCAAACAATGACATATAAACTGAATTCCCTGAACACTCGGGGTCTCAGTGCTCTGTCCGTCTTGTCTGTCTCTTCCCCCTCTCTTCCCCCTCTCCGTGTCTCCCGGCCACAAACCTCTCTCTCTCTCTCTCTGCTCTCTTCTCTCTCTCTCTCTCTCTCTCTCTCTCTCTCTCTCTCTCTCTTTCTGTGTTGGCTCTAAAATTACTGCTTGAAATTTATTACTTGCTGGAAATTACTGTTTAGCTATCGCCATAGGAACATAGGTTATTAATTATGGGAACATAACATTCTAATAACAAGCTTTCTGCTTCTGTACCCCTGCTTGCACACCCGACCTGTGGGTTGACAGGTAGTGAATAGGAGATAAATAGACCTTTGTGTTCAGATAGAATGAAGAATGGGGTTTAGGGCTTAAAAACCTTGTACCTCTACATTTCGGGGCTGCTTAATTTGGGGTCTGCGTACCCCTGGCAGACCCAGCTGCCTGAATAAAGAGTGTGTTTCCTATAACTCACTGATGTTTGGTGGTCTGTGTGTCTATCCGAGCCTGGCGGCTACAACATTTGGAGGCCTCAGCGAGATCTCAGGGAGTGGCCCTGGGATCTAAGACTGGAACGGCTTCTGGAGCGGTTGCTGTCCCTGTTACGGATTCAAAGGGGTGGCCAACCTGAGACGGTCCAGGGCCCTTGAATGCCGTGACGGGGTCAATACAATCATCAAGGACGCAACCTTCAGGACACACTCTTTGTTCCTGGTCCCGATGGGAATTTCCGAGGCCTTGATGTCTGGATAAAAGGTACCTTTCTGTTTCTGTTGACCGGTCATTGGGGGTCCATGGAGAGACTGGACTGTGGCCAGGCCGCGGGACGCCACCTCCTGTGTCCTGTTATCGGGTTCTGTCTATTGTCTTTGGTCTTGTCTGGGTTGTAGGTGGCGGACTTCTCTGGGTCCACCTACACCCCAGTAATTGTTCTTGTCTGAGTGTCTGTTTTGTGTTCTCTGCGCAAGTGATAGGGGGAAGCCAGAGTTCACAGAAGACACCCTTGGGGTGTCTCCTGCGACATTTCAAAGAAGGATTTGTAGAGGGAGCTGACTATGGCATAAAGTTTTCTCCAGGCAGACTAAGAACATTGTGTGAAGTTGAGTGGCCGTCTTTTGGTGTAAACAGGCCTCTGGAGGGCTCCTTTGACAAGGGTCTGATGAGGAATGTTTGGACAATTGTCACAGGAGACCTGGGACATCCCGATCAGTTTCCCTACATCGATCAATGGTTAAACTTTGTTCAAAACTCCCCTCCTTAGCTCCGCCGGTGTGCCCTCTCTCTAGGGGTGCGAGTTTTAGTTGCGGGTACCCCTAAACATGTAGCAACTGAATCTCCAAGACAGTCCAATCCTTCAGTCCTCCAATCTCCACTGGAGGACAGTGACCTTCCCCCACCCTATAATCCAGACAATAGAGAGCGCCCCGGGGACATCACACAGACAGGCCCTTTGTGGTCTGTGTGCCTTTCTCTACTGGTGACCTGTACAGCTGGAAGGCACAGTATCCGCCTTTCTCTGAGAAACTCCAGGCATTAATGGGACTCTTAGAAAGTGTCTTTCAGACTCACTGCCTCACCTGGGATGATTGCCAACAGCTTTTCATTACCCCCTTCACGGAGAAAGAACTCAGATGCATTCGGACTGAAACACAAAAGATAGCTGTGGGAGGGAGGAGAGTTGAGGAAGCAGGGGAACATATTGAGGAAGAATTTCCCTCCACCCACCCAGACTGGGGACACAATTCTCAGGCAGGGAGAAGGGCATTAGATCGGTACCACCAGATTCTAATTGGGGGAATTAGGATGGCTGCTCATCAGCCAACTAACCTTTCTAAGGTAACTGAAGTTATACAGGGACCTCAGGAATCCCCTGGAGCATTTCTTGAATGAGGCACACCGGATATACACCCCCATTGATCCTGAGGCCCCTGAGAACCAGCGGGCAATTAATATAGCCTTTGCTACTCAGGCAGCCCCTGATATCTGGTGTAAATTGCAAAAATTAGAAGGTTTTGCAGAGATAAAACTTTCCAACTTGTTGAGATAGCCCAGAAGGTGTTCAACAACAGGAAGGCACTGGATGACCCCAAACGTATGGCTAAAATCCAAAGCTACTGTCATCAACCCAGCCAATCTGTTGCCAGACCCAGACCCCGAGACCCCCGTTCATGACTGCACAGATTTTACGGACGCTGAGTGTTTCTCGCGGCCAGACCTCAAAGACTCCCCCTCTGCCTGAGGCTGATGAAGTTCTCTTCACGGACAGGAGCAGCTTCATGCAGGAAGGAAGGAGGTATGCTGGGGCAGCGGTAGTAACTCTAACTGGCACCATCTGGTCACAAGCTCTTTCCCATAGGATTTCTGCTCAACAGGCCGAACTCATCGCCTTCACTGAGGCACTAAGATGGGGAAAGGATAAGGCAGTCACAATATACACAGACAGCCGATATGCCTTTGCCACTGCACATGTACATGGAGCCATCTATAAAGAAAGAGGGCTTCTGACTTCAGCTGGGAAGGATATCAAGAACAAGGAGGAGATCTTAGCCTTACTTGAAGCCATATGGATGCCTAAGGCTCTGGTTCATTGTAAAGGGCATCAAAAAGGGAATAGTCCTGAGGCTGAGGGAAACCGACGAGCCGATGCAGAGGCAAGAACAACTGCCACAAGGCCAGTGGGGCCCCCACCACATCTACTGACTGTTGTCCCTTACCCAGAACTGCCTCCGTCTCCGACCTATATGGTGGAAGAGGACATATATTTTCAGGGCAAGGGAGCCACTAGGAGCCAACAGGGGTGGTGGACGACTCCAGATGGAAAAATCAGGCTCTCATGGGCCCTTGGAAGGACTCTCCTCCACCAACTACACCAGACCACACACCCAGGGCAAACTAAAATGCTCCAAGCTTTAGACCCCTACTTTCACTTGTTAGAAGGGAGAAGAACTGCAGAGGAGATCGCCTCACGATGCCCAGCTTGTGCCCAAGTTAATCCAAAGAAGGGGAAGATAGAAGAACCTAGGCATAGGGAAAGAGGAACTTATCGGGGAGACCACTGGGAAGTCGATTTCACTGAGGTAACCCCGACTGTGGAGGGCTACAACTATTTACTTGTTTTTATAGACACCTTTTCAGGATGGGTAGAGGCCTTCCCCACCAGGAAAGAAACTGCCTTAGTAGTTACTAAGAAACTACTACAAGAAATCCTCCCTCGATTTGGTCTCCCTAGAGCTTTAGGGTCGGATAATGGGCCAGCCTTCGTAGCAAAGGTGTCACAGCAATTGGCTAGCTACCTAAATTTGCGATGGAAACTCTACTGCGCTTACTGGCCCCAAAGTTTGGGCCAAGTAGAGCAAATGAATCGAACCCTGAAAGAGACATTAGTCAAGTTAAGATTAGAAACTGGTGGGACCTGGGTAGAACTTCTCCCCCTCTGTTCTTCTCCGAGTCAGGTGTACTCCATATATTAATGGATTCACCCCATTCGAAATTTTCTTTGGAAAACCCCCACCTTTAGTACCTAGAATAAAAGATGAGAAAAAGGCAGAACTACGTAACCTTGTCTTACTTAAGTCTTTACAGGCCCTTCAAAGTGTACAGAAGGAGATTTAGTCCTGGGTTCGTGCTGCCCACTCAGCTCTGGAGAACGGACTTCCCCATCAGTTTCAGCCTGGGGACTCTGTGTGGATCCGGAAGTTCACTTCCACGGGACTAGAACCCAAATGGAAAGGACCCTTCAGGACCCTTCACTGTCTACTGACAATGCCCACTGCAGTTAAAGTAGATGGCATCCCATCATGGATTCATCACTCCCACGTAAAGACAGCACGAGAGTGGACAGCTAAGGAACACGGGCCCTTAAGACTAAGACTCAAGCATACATAAGTCTAACCCTCTGTTTCTTCCTTTTTTCCTCTTTAGCCCAGGCATTCGACCAGCCACAACCAAAACCAGAAGGAGCATTAATAACTTTGATGATGACAATACACAAGGTCTTAAATAAGACCACCCCAGACATAGGACAAGATTGCTGGTTATGCCTAAACCCAAAACTTCCTTATTATGTCGGGGTAGGAACTCCCCTAAACCTAACTGAGCTCAGCAGCACACAAGGCTGTGAATGGGAAATTCCTCGACTCACTTTAGGAGACATACAAGGAAAAGGAACCTGCCTGATTTCAAAGAACTATTCCAAGCTGTTAGCACAGTCACCTTACTTCAAAAACTGTAATCATACTATCGAAGTACCTACCTCAGGGAGTAAATACTATAAGGCTCCAAATAATACTTGGCTAGCATGCGATAGCGGGCTCACTCGCTGTGCTGCATCTGTTCTTTTCAACTCACGTGAGGCTAACATTTGTATCCTAGTCTTTGTACTTCCTCAAGTGTCCCTTTACAATGGGCTGGAAGGCAGACTTCACTTCTTCCACCAGGACAGGTTACAGAAACGGGCCGTACCAGTCTTAGTACCCCTTCTTGTAGGACTCGGAATAGCGGGCTCAGCGGCTGTAGGTACTACTGCTCTCATCGAGGGAGAAAATGAATTACGTGAAATTGAAATACAGATATATAAGGATATCAAGACCTTAAAAGACACCATCAGCAGGCTAGAACTTCAAGTCGATTCACTAGCAGAAGTAGTCCTCCAAAATAGAAGAGGTTTAAATTTATTATTCTTAGAACAAGATGGATTACGTATGGCTCTAGGTGAAACTTGTTGCTTCTATGCCAATAACTCTGGAGTAATTAGAGAAAGCTTACGACTAGTACAGAGAAATTTAGAAGTCAGGGAAAAACAGAGACTAGAATCAAATAACTGGTTTCATAGGATGTTCAATTGGTCACCATGGCTAACAACCCTTCTATCTGCTGTAGCTGGACCTTTAATCATCCTCCTCCTCTTGTTAACTTTTGGCCCATGTTTCCTCAATTACTTGTTTGCATATATAAGGAAAAGAATTAATTCCATTAGACCTTTAGTATTACAAAATAGAGGCTATGAACAAATTCCACATGAAGAATCAAAGTGTTGTGGCCTGTATAGAATAGACCAAACCAAGTATGCTCTTAAAGGCTGTTTATTAGCCGGTGGCTGTCCTTCCAAAGGAGCAGCCCCGAAATGCCGAGATACAAGGTTTTTAAGCCCTAAATCCCATTCTTCATTCTATCTTAAACACAAAGGTCTATTTCTCTCCTATTCACTACCTGTCAACCCACTGGTCAGGTGTGCAAGCGGGGAGTACAGAAGCAGAAAGCTTGTTGTTAGAATGTTATGTTCCTATGGGTGATTGCCTATGTTCCCATGGGCAATAGCCAGTGTTCCCATGGGCGATGGCCAAACAGTAATTTTCAGCTTATATACAATTGATTATTTTTCATGCCACGCAAGCAAGCAGGGTTACGCAGGCTAAAATTGGCAGTTAGCGTATGAGCTCATTGTTACAAGTTTCATGATT
>NW_024344253.1:6883164-7058848 GCF_902729225.1 Pteropus medius
TAGTTAGGGGTTCCAGAAACTAGGCCTAAGGTATAGACTTCCTTTGTCCAGTTTCAGGTTTTAATTATCCTTTAACCCTTTCACATTTCAGCAGGCTATCACAAAAGATTTGATATTCTGCTAAGGCCAGTGGGGAATGTGTTGGCTGGAAAATTACTGCTTGAAATTTATTACTTGCTGGAAATTACTGTTTAGCTATCGCCATAGGAACATAGGTTATTAATTATGGGAACATAACATTCTAATAACAAGCTTTCTGCTTCTGTACCCCCGCTTGCACACCCGACCTGTGGGTTGACAGGTAGTGAATAGGAGATAAATAGACCTTTGTGTTCAGATAGAATGAAGAATGGGGTTTAGGGCTTAAAAACTTTGTACCTCTACATTTCGGGGCTGCTTAATTTGGGGTCTGCGTACCCCTGGCAGACCCAGCTGACTGAATAAAGAGCGTGTTTCCTATAACTCACTGATATTTGGTGGTCCGTGTGTCTTTCGGGGGCTGGCGGCTACAACACTCTCTCTCTGTCTCTCTCTCTCTCTCTGTCTCTCAGACTCTATCAGTGGAGTGTTACTCCTTTCCTAACAAACTTTCCTTTTGACTCTAACTCTGGCATGTGTGTTGAATTCTTTCTACACTTTCTGCCAAAAGACCCTCTTCTCTCAGTGCAGTATTTGCTTTCCCCCCACCAGCTTGGAGAAATTTGTCCTGTCCTGCATCAATATTTATTTGTGTAGCTCCCATATTACTAACTTATGATAGATGCTCAAATATTTGTTGACTGAAAGGGCTCCTTTTTATCAGTAAGGTGTCATGGCCAATTACATGGATTCTGAGCCACTCATTAACTGTGCGACTTTGGGCGAGTTAAACTTTCTGTGCATCAGTTTCCCCAACAGAAAATGGGCATAATAAATAGTACCTGCCTCATGATGAGAGAGGAGAGGAGGCATCTGAAAGTAAAAATAGATGCAAAGGAAAGGGCCTGCAGAAATAACCAACTCAGCTGGTTAAAACTGCTCTCTCTCTTCCCCCATTCTGCCCTATGCTCTTCAGTTAGCATGTTTTCCACAGCAGCATCCCCCACCTCAAGGATTCTCCAGCCCCTTCCCTATCTCTGTAGCTATATAGGAACGTCAAGACTGCGGAACTGTTTGCTGTGTTACAGGGAGAGCTCAGCCTTAGGATGAGGAACCTCCTGAGGGGCTCAGATATCTGTGAATGCTGCTCCCTGCCTGTAAGCCTAGGAGTGCCGTCTCTTTGTTCAAGAATCCGATAAAGGTGCTGAGAATACCAAGGGTCTGGAAATTCCTCCCCTGCAGCACCACACCCGAAGCTGCCCCTCCCCACTCTGAGTAAGGAGGGACATGTAAAACCTCAGACAAAGGAATTATGTGCCCCTTGCATGGACACTGTGAAGGTATATAAGCTGTAAGAAATCTAACCAAGGGGAGTTCGTGCTTTGAGTCTGTTGAATGTCCCACACTCTCCACCGGCATTAAATTCTCCTTCCTCTAACAAAGTTGTCCTGTCGTTTCCTGCAACAATGAGGCATGTTGAGGAGTCAGTGAGCACTTAGCCTTGTGCCTGGCACACTGTAAACATTAGCGGCTAATCCGCTCCTCCTTCAAAATGTGTCAGAGCTGGAAATGCTGTCCTCAGTATTAAAACACCACCAGGTAATGAAACTTCTTCCCTCTTTGACTTAGTGGCTTCTTCCCCAGCCCCCAAATCTGCTGTGACCGAACCACTGGTGAATTGTGAAATCCTCTCAGAAAGCTTTATATTGTCCTAGATACTTGTGTGGATTATTTGGTTTGGGCCTGAGTTTGGAAAATTAAGATTCTGTATTGTGTTTTCCAGTTAATCTTAGAGATTTGCTTATTAATTTCATTTGTTTTGTTCTTGCAGGAAGAAATTCCTTTAACATAGGTGCGAGGTTACAAGTGAACAATTATTAGAATTATGAAAACCACTCTTCTAATACTAATGGAAAGCTCTTTGCCACTTTCAGAAGATGAAGAGAAACTGAAACTCAGTTTTAGCAGTCCAAGATAAAGATTACATAAAGAATTAACATTTTATGGCTGCTCTAATATTTCCTCATCTTTCTTAGCCTTCCGGAAAATCAAAGGCTCATGAGTGGCCCAGGGCTTTGCATTCTCTGAACACTTCAGTCTGCACCAAAGGTAGCTGATTTATAGGTTTTTAAATTCCACAGGGTGAGGTGGATTTTCAGATAAAGGGTCAAGAAGCTGAAGTAAGAAGAGATAAGGTGAATAGCAGAGTAAAAAGGGCCCTGCCACCCAGAGGAGAGAAAAGAAACGTGTTGCACCCAGAGGAGAGAAAAGAAACGTGTTGCTCTGATTCTGATTCTCTTCTATTAACTAAGGCACAGCTGGCCCTTTGCCTATGCCACAAATAATTTGGGTTAGAAGCTTTTCCTATTGTAAGGCCCTTGGTCAGAACTGTGCTCCTTTTCATAGTACCTACATCTGGCACCAGAGGGAGGCCTGCAGAGAGAGGAAGCCTTCCTAAACCCTGCTTTCTTTCAAGAAAGGGACAAACTACAGACACCCATCTTGGGTGTCTTCCCAGGCCCGGGCTCCTTCACTATGTACTAGGCCAGAGTGGTGAAAGGAGGAAGCTGCCTGGGCAGGCAACATCCTCTTCATGCTGGTGCTTGTTTCCTTTTAAGGACATTTATTTTGTTTCTGTTCTGACAAATAATAAGATTTTCCGTGGAGGACACGACAATCAGAGGAACTTCAAGGGTGGAGGTGGGGGAGGTTGTATTCCTGCTCTGTACAGCTGTGCAAGGGGAAGGGGAAAGAGAGGGAAAAGACAGGCTTGGAAAATTTAACTGCACCTTGAGCTGGTTTTGTATTTTCATTAAACATTACAGTTGACCCTCATCACACACAGCACTCCTACAGCTGAGAGGGAGTTCAGAACAGTAACCAGGGAGACTAAGTGAAGATGACATGGCGCGCCAAAAGCAGCATTCCCATGTTGGAAGGCTGAGCCCAGATGTGAAGAAGACAGACAAGCAGCATGAGTGTCAATGTAAGAAATGTCCAAACCTGTAGAGAACTTATTATGAGTTTAGCTGATCTTGTCAGGGAGCAAGATCTCAAATGCTTCAGAGAATAACAGTTTTGCAGTTTTTTTAATGTACTTGGAATTAAGGAGGGAAGGTAAGGAAGATTATAGGAAAGAGAAAGTAAGGTGCGGATCAGATTACAGGGTAGTTAAGATTCTGTGCTCTCTTGAGGGTGATCACGTTTCCACCCTCTGGAGGGGTCTAAAATGGGGCATTTCAAAATGTTAAATCAGATATGCAAAAACAATGGACAGGGCTAGCTTAAGGCAAAGATAAGCCTTTTACTCAAAAAGTTATAAGCCTGGGGTGTGGTTATTCACCATGACCTGCCCAGTTAAGAATTTATGATCAGATCAACCTGTGAGGAGACTTTCTATTGAAACCCTTTTTTGTCCACAGGAGGTTCAGAGGTTAGACTGTTTTGAGCTTTGGACATTCGACTAAATCATTGAGGTACTGAGTTTATGAGAGATGAAAAGAAGCAATCCCAACATATTGTTTAGTCCTATTTATATGAAATATTTAGAACAGGCAAATCTCTAGAGACAGAAAGTAGATGAGGGGGTTGCCTTGGGCTGGGGTGGAGTAGAGGACAGAGAGTGACTGCTAATCATTCCAAAGTTTCTTTTTGGGATGAAAATGTTCTAAAATTAAAATTAGATTATGGCGCTAAAACCGTTAAATTCTACACCTTAAGGGGTAAAATTTGTGGTATGTGAATTACAGCTCAGTAAAGCTATTAAATAAAATCCCTCCCCACCCCAAAAAAGCAAATTCCAACTTTAAATATAGTTGAGAAAAATATCCCCACTAGGTATGATGTTATAAATGAAATAAGATTGGCTGTAAGTTGATGGTTTTTTAATGTACTTGGAATTAAAAAATGTGGATGATGAGTACTTGGGGATTCATTATATTATTCTCTTGACTTTGGTATATGTTTGAAAATTTCCATAATAAGAAGTTAAACACATTTTTAAAAACGAAAACACACACAACCTACTTTAAAATACTGAAAGAAATGAAAGGACAGAGAAGGGGATGGTGGTAAAAACTGAAACTCACAGATACCACCTAAAGAAGAGAATGTTAGGGAAACATGAAAATAGTAGGTCCTGTGGTTGGCATTTTGCACCTGGCCAACCGACACAGAAATCTAGAATGTCGGTAGCTGACAATTTACATTCTCACCAATTTTTCTTTTCTTTATTCAGGTATTATTTTATAGCTGCAAAAAAAATGGACAGGAGAATGGAGAGATGAGAATGATCTCTGCTATCTTTTCTGAGATGAAAGAAAGACGCTAAAACAATTACAGGCATAATGTGGTTTTAGTTCCAGACTGCTGCAATAAAGCAAATATTGTTTGCTTTCCCAGTGCATGTAAAATTTATTTATATACTATAGTCTAGTCTATTAGGTATGCAATAGCATTACGTCTAAAAATATGTACTTACCTTAATTAAAAAATATTTTATTGCTAAAAAATGCTAACCATCATCTGAGCCTGTTGGAAAAATGTCACCGATAGAGTTGCTTGATGCGCAGACCTTCAATTTGCAAAAATGATATCTGTGAAGAACAATAAAGTGGAATGCAGTAAAATGAGGTATGCCTGTACTCTGAAAATAACATGGTAAAAAAATTCACATGAAAGGCGTACAATGAAAAGTGGTGAACCCCAAATTTTATTCCCTAGAGACAATCGCCGTCACTATCAGCCATTCTTATGAATGCAGACTGTGTGTGTGTACTCATCTTTTTTTTTTTTTTAATAAATAGGGGGTATATTCTTTTGCACTTTATTTTTTTCACTTAATTTGTCTTAAAAATAATTTAATGATCATTTTTTAAATATCGCTAAGCTATCTTCCCCTTCCTGTCTTCCACAAATCAGATGGTGATTTTCAGTGTCAAAAGAGAAGTCTCAGTCCTAGATCAAACTAAATCTCTCGGTCAGGCAAAGAACAATTCTCCCTTTGCCTTTCACGAAAGAACAGGCCCACAGTAGGTATGAGATCAGGTCTGGAGGCAGGGCTAGGAGAAGAAAAGGACAAAAGATGTCAAGGGGCATGAGACAGATTTGGAGTCAGACTGTCCAAGCTTGTTGCTTTCCCCACATAGATGTGTTCGAACTCATGGGTAAAAGCACGATTCACTCCTGAATTTGTAGGGCCTATTTCTCCTCTCTGTTATTGCAGGAGTTTCCAAAAAACGTGCACACTGGGGTTTGCCTTGGTCCTGAGGGAAATGGCCACATACCCCAGACAGTGTGTATGCATGTGTGTAAGGTTGCCTTTGGTTGGGAAGGCTTTTCCTTAATTATGAGATGATTTCCTCCTCTTTCTCCTTCCTTCTATTCCTTCTTTCCTCTCTCCCTTCCTTCCTTTTTCTCCTTCTGTCCTATAAAATGATATCGATAAGAGGTTTTTCTCCTAAATGTCTTTACTGATAAAATTAAAAAACAAATATTTGCATTGGAAAAATTTTTAATAACTCTTGGGCTCCAAGACTTAAGAGTTCATGAATAGTAGAATTAAGAATAAAAAGGTTGGCTTGGGGGTGGCTCCACAGTGCAGTGGTTAGCACATCTGCTTTACATGCAGAAAGCCCCAGGTGCGCCAGGCCCTGAGCGTGTGGGAGGAGACGCCCTGGCAATATCTATAGGTCAGGGGTGGAAGTGGGGGAGGGGGGAGTTAAAGAGGGGGAAAAAAAAGATTGGTTTACTGAATGTCAACTGTAATTGAACAATTTTTTAAATTAAAAATAAATTTTTAAAAAGAATAAAAAGGTTGGGAATTTTCAATGTTATCACACAGTGGGTCCCTTGGTCAACACAGTCTGTCCACATAGTGCCTACAGACTAGGCAGGCTGTTCTGGCCCCATTCCTGTTTGTGGAAATTTGCAACATCAAGGCTCAGCTCAGAATGCCACTCTGCAAGCAGAGATGCATATAAGAGAAAAGAGATACCTTAGAAACACACCCTAGTAGTGTGAGATGATAAAGGTGATATTACAAGATAGTAGGAAGGGGATAGTGGAAGCATTGCTTAATAAATAAAATGTTCTTGGGAAGTATCGTTAATATGTTACCGGAGAGTGCGGTTCCCTCTTGACGCGTTGTCCAGGTTCTTGATGTCTCAGACAAAGAATTGAGCAAGATGCTGAAATATAGCAGATAAGAATAGCTTTATTAGAAGAGAAAGTAAAGCAACAGTACACTTCCAGATGTGGAAGCCTGCGGAGCAATAAAAGAGCAGCTCAAAGGCCCAGTAACAAAGTTTTGGGGGGTTTTATCCCTATTTGCTGTGAGTGGTTACTTTTCTTAGAGGAGTTGGCTTTCTTGATTGACAACTAAGGTTGACGGGACCCAGTGACTCATGGTTAGTTTTCTGCGCATGTTCATTCCCAGAATTCAGTCTGTTATAATGAATTAATGAACTTTCGGGCATATGCATCATATTATAATAATGGTATAATGAGGCTCAGATGAGTTGAAGGTCATTGGGGGTCGTCGTTGGGGGTCTTCATTGCGTAGGTGCGAGTGACTGGCTGAAACTAGTACCCAATTATCTGCTTACTTGTTTCCTTGTATGAGTTACTTTTAGTCCCAAAACGCCTTTTGGCTTGCTTAGTTGTGGGTGGAGTAGGGCCGACCCTTTTTAGAGTAGGATGACTTCAGCGTCTTTGCAAGGGAACTGAAACCCCCTAACTTTCCTGCCTAACCCTTTTCTAAGAGCCATGAACTCCCTTTTTATTAGTATGGATGTTGAAGGACTGGAGGTCTCTTCTTCTGCATCTACTTCCTTCTGAGGTCGTAGTCCCTGCCTATTAGGGTTTCATGGAGCTCTTTCCCTCTGTCCTTTGGTATCTGCCTCTCTACCCTGAGCCAGGACAGGGTCTTAGGTATCCCTGACGTGCCGCCTCTGTCCCTAGACAAGGAAAAACGAAGATACAAATTCGTTACTTGACTCATATATCTAGTTATGTTTCTATCATTAATTTGCCCATGAAGTAGGTAAAGGGAAACAAGCCCGGTTAATATATTGCGTAAAAGAAAGAAAAAACTTGGAGTCCCCTCCCTTCTTGGACTCTGAGGGCCCAGTTTTGGCCTAAAGCCATTCCTGCCTTATAGTGGGCCAAGGAGAAGGCTGAGTTTCAATGATCCTTATCAATAGCCGGAGCACCTGAGTCATCAGTTTCAAGGTAATTACCTAAGTTTGAAGGAAAGATTCTTTCTCCAAAGAAAGGAGGAAAGAAAAGACTTAACTAGGTTTACTAAAAAGATTAAGAATTTTGCAAGTGATGGTTTGTATCAAATAAGCATATGGAAAAAGTGCTCTCTCTGACTACATATCAAAGAAAGGCAAATGAGGACATCAGTGGGATCTCATTTGTCAAGGGTGAAGAGGAAAAAATATTTTACAAATATTTTGGTTGGTCAGAATTTAGTGAAAGTCTAAAACTTTACTGGCATAAATTGGTAGATGAAAGAATAATTCAGTTACCAGAAGAGGAAAAGAAACACTGGGTAGGTAAAAATAAGGGTCCATTTTACTAGGTTTTCCAATTTTGCCCCCCCCTTTTTTTAAAATAAATTCCCAGAAATAGAATTATTGGGTGAAAGAGTATAGACATGCTTAAGGGGCCTGAGACAGAATGTCAAATTTATTTCCTAATGGTAGTCCTGATTTACTCTCTCATTAGTGTAGGAGAATACCCCCTGGGCCCGCATTCAAAAACAAGCTTCAATATATAAAGATAAAATAACTATCTATGAGCCAAGTGAAAAAAGTACAGCATAACCATGGATATATTTAAGCAAACTCTGGAGAGTTCATGGGGACAGGAGGAAGCCAGGCATCTAGTCCTGGCTCTGGGTTCCGGTCTTGGCTTGGACACTAAACTGAAGTGTGAGCAGAACTCCAGCTTTTTGTGCCTCACTTTGTGCAACTGATAAATGAGAGGCTTGGACTAGCTGATTTTTAAAGTCTCTTGTGGCATGAATATTTTATAACTTTATAATTACCGTTTCTTGATAGCTTTAAAAGATTTAGAGCATTTAACAGAGGAATAATAGCTGATATTTTGGTATCCAGTGGAAGGAGTCCTGAGCAGGAAGACATGCAGAAAATATCTGGTCTCAGTCCACAGACGACCACCTTATTCATTGGCATATGTAAGATCTCCTTAGGGGACTTCCACAGATACTTAGGGAGCGCTTTGCCTAGATTTATGTGTCTACATTGGGAAGTGGAGGCAAGAGCCAGGGACACATGTCTTATGTTCAACATGCCCAAAACCTAACTCACCCTCCCCAACTCAACTCTCTCACCTGTCAGTAGTACCACTGGCCTTCCAGTCACCCTGGCTCAAATCCCAGTGTCATTTTTAACTCCTCACTTCTTTTATGTGGTCATGGCTATAGCCAGCAAGCCCTGACAGCTTGTTTCAACAGATGTTCAACAGATATTCTCCAGCTCCTAAAATACTAAGCTCCCACTTGCTCAGCCTGCACTGACCTCTTCTTTCTTATAGCATTTACTTTCGATGCACTCAGCTTGGCACTCGATTGCATGTTCGCTTGACATGTGTGCTCCTACATGTCTTGACTTTACCTAGTCTGTAACTCTTCTGAGGCAAGGATGACATCTCACACCTCTTTGTATCTTCCCCACAATCTTGGACATCACCGCAGGCAATCACTCATTCATATTTGTCGGTACCTAGACCGTGTGCTTCTAGGTTCTGGGGATAAAGCAATACAAACAAAGACAATCCCTGACTTCATGGAGCTTACATTCTGGGGAGAGGAAACAAAACAATAATTAAGTAAATAGCTCCCGGTGGCAGAGTCTGGAGAAGGGGCGGTAGGTGCCATGTCCGGCTGCAAAGGTGGCAAAAAGAAGCCCCTGAAACAGCCTAAGAAGCAGGCCAAAAAGATGGACGAGGAAGACAAGGCATTCAAGCAGAAGCAGAAAGAGGAGCAGAAGAAACTCGAGAAGTTAAAAGCAAAGGCCATGGGGAAGGGCTCCCTGGCCACAGGTGGAATTAAGAAATCTGGCAAAAAGTGAGCTGTTCCTTATGCCTGGGGCAATGGTGATACTTAATTCCATTCTAGTTTTAACATCTGGATTCCCTGCCATAACATCTGTTGCCACCTACAGCTAGAAAGAAGTTGTTTTGAAGACTGGTGTGCATTTAAGAATAAACTTTTGTAATAATAATAATAATAATAATAATTCAGTAAATAAAATATACCGTGTGTTAGTTTAGGATACCTGTTAAGAAAAAAATGAAGCAGGAAAGGTAAATATAAAGTGTGTGAATGGAGGGAGGTAGGATGTTGAAATATTAGTTGTGTCCAGATTCTTGAGTAAAACATAAAGGGGGTGAGAGAGTTAGCCAAATGACCTCTGGAGGAAGAGATTCTAGGAAGTGGGAATAAGATGGGCAAAGGTCCTGAGGCAGGAGTGAATCTGATACAATCCAGGAACAGCAAGAAGACCGTTGTAGTTGAAACTTGGTGAAAATTTGCTGCATTTAAAAAAGTGAAAGATTGAGTTTCAGGCCTTGAGAATGCCTCATTGTGCAATGAGCTTACACTGGGTGGAGACTTTGTTAGAAATAAATATTAAAGATTTATTAGAGGGTCTTAGAGTTTTCCTTCTAGGAACATAACTAGGCAAAAACCCGGAAGAGTTTCAAAGAAGGAAGAAAAGTTAAAAGTTCTTATAGTAAAAAAAAACATTATTGAGAATTATCAGCCCTAGGACTGATCCAGGATGGTTATCAGTCAGATGTCAGGCAGTCTGGATGATGGATGTCAGATGGTCCAGAAGATGGGCGCCAAGAGGTCTGGTCATGACAGATGGGGACAGGAGGTAAATACTGGGTGGTTTGGATATGAGATTCCTTCATGGGGTAATCAAAGGGTTATCTAGAAGTTTGGAGTATGTCCAGATGTTTATCCAGGCATTGATGCAGGACTGGAAAGTTAAAAAAAATTTAAGTTCCCAGGCTAGTTAGAACAAAAATGGAGTCTTTCCCGCTTCAACCTTCATAATATTAATAATCTTAGCAGCTTGGTTAATGTGACTCCATTTTGTTTATTTCCTATCTTCATTCTTATGTCATATTCAATCTATAAATTTCCCTCTAAGCACTGCTTTCGCTGAATCTCAGAAATTTTAAGCTGTGTTTTAATTTTCATTTAGTTCAAAATATTTTTTAAAAATTCTCTTCAGCTTTATTTTTGGTTTATATGTTATTTAGAAGTATGTTGTTCAATCTCCATGTATTTTTGAGATTTTCCACTTATCTTTGTGTTATTGATTTCTAGTTTAATTCCATTGTGATCTGAGAGCAAACAATGCATAATTTACATTAATATCTACCATATTTGCTACTGTTTTCTATTTGTTACTCTTGTTATTTGATTCTATTTTTGTCTCCACTCTTTTTCTACTATTATTTTTTTTAAACACCTGCAGCACCTGGTCTTCCCAGGTAGTCTCCCATCCAAGTACTAACCGCCCGACCCTGCTTAGCTTCTGAGATCAGATGAGATCAGGTATGTTCAGGGTGGCATAGCTGTAGACTACTTTTTGTTGTTTTAATTGCGCATTTTACATTAACTTATTTTTCTCCTTTCTTAGCATATCATTTATACTTCTTTTTTTTTTAAGCTTTTTTAGTGTTTGCCCTAGAGTTTGCCTTAGAGTTACAATATACATTTAAAACTAATCCAAGTCCACTTTCAATAACACTATGCTGCTTCATGGTTGCGTAATTATTTTGTAAAAACAAAATAATCCTTATTCCTCCCTCCCATCCTTGTATCATTGCTGTCATTCATTTCACTTATTCATAAGCATATGTAATACACACACATATAGACGTATATACACACATACACACACATATATAAACATACATAATCAAATTCATTGTTGCTCTTATTATTTTGAACAAATTGTTGTTATCTATTAGGTCAACTAAGAAAAAGAAAAAAAGTTTTTATTTTATCTTTATTTATTTTTTCTTCAGAACTCTTCTTTGTATAGATTTGAGTTTCTGAGCTATATTATTTTCTTTTTCTCTAAATAACTTCTTTCAATATTTCTTTCAAAGCAGGTCTACTGCCAACACAGTTCTTGTTTTTGTTTGAGAAAGCCTGTATCTTTCCTTCATATTTGAAGGATAATTTTGCAAGGTACAGAATTCTAGGCCTATGGGGATTTTTCTTCAACTCTCTATTCACTCCACTATTTCACTCCAACTATTTCACTCCACTCTCTTCTTGCTTACATGATTTCTGAGGAGAAATTGGATGTAATTCTTATTGTTGCTCCTCTGTAGGTTAGGTATTTTTCCATCCCTTCTGGCTTTTTTCTTTATCTTTAATTTTCTGAAGTTTAAAAATGATATGCCTATGTGTAGGTTGTTTTGTTTGATGTTCTTTCTACTTCCTGGATCTGTGGTTTGGTGTCTGACATTACTTTGGGGAAATCCTCATTCATTATTATTTCAAATAGTTCTGTGTTCCTTTCTCTATTTTTTCTGATATTCCCATGACACATATGTTATACCTTTTGTAGTTGCCCCATAGTTCTTGGATATTCTGTTATGTTTGTTTGTTTGTTTGTTTGTTTCAGTTCTTGCTTTCTTTAATTTTCAGTTTTGGAGTTTTCTATTGAGATATCCTGAAGCTCAGAGATTCTTTCCTCAGCTGTGTCCAGTCTACTAATGAGCTCATCAAAAGCATTCTTCTTTTTTTTCCTGTTACAGTATATTTGATCTCAGGATTTCTTTTTGGTTATTTCTTAGAATTTTCATCTCTCTGTTTGCATGGCCCATCTGTTCTTGCATGCCGTTTACATTATCCATTAGCATATCCATTAGAGCCCTTAGCATATTAGTCACAGTTTTAAAAATTCCTGGTCTGATCATTTCAGCATCCTGACCATATCTGAGTCTGGATCTGGTGCTTGCTATGTCTCTTCACACTGTATTTTTTGCTTTTTAGTACACCTTGTAATTTTTTCTTGATAGCTGGACATTATGTACCAGGTAAAAGAAAGTGCTGTACACAGGCTTTTAGTAATGTGGTGTCGAGGTGTGGGACAGGGGAAGTGTTCTATATCTTATGAGTAAGTCTCAGTCTTTTAGTGAGCTTGTGGACTTCCTAAGTGTTTCTTAGTCCACCCCTGCCCCCATCCCCACCTCCGCCTTCATGTGGGACAGGATAGCTAGAGCTGGAGTTGAGTATTTCCCTTCATCCAGATCAGTTAGGCTCTGATAAAACTCTGATAAAAGCAGGTTAGGCTTTGGTTAACCTGTTTCTCCTGAGAGCAGGCCTTGTTAGGAAAAGAATGCTCTAGGTTATTTCAAAATGATTCTTTTTATCCCTTCCTCTGCTGGAAGCACAAGGAGATTTTTCTCCCACATTTCTTGTGAGAATTTAATTGAACTCCTGAAGGTAAAATTCACAAAAGCATGGGTACCCCTTCATGACTGAGTCCCCCTGGAGTGTGTAACTCTCAGACTTGTCCACATTTGGCCTTCAGCATCTCAATACACCTTAGGCTTTTGTACTCCTGCACAGGGTCTATGGAGGATTCTGCTCCAGTATCTTGTGCTTCTCTGAATTCGCCTGTCTGTCTCTCCAATTTTAGGGGCAGCAGTTTGCCCTCTGACCTCACTTCTCTTATGCATCTCAGAAGAGTTGTTGATTTTTCAGTTAGTTCAGCTTTTTATTTTTTGGGATGGAGTGGTGACTTCCAAGCTCCCCGCATGTGGAACCAGAAACCAGAACAGATTCCAAGTTTAATGCATTCTCTGAGCTTCCTTGCTCTATCATAACCTTCTTGCCTTCCTGAATTCACGGCTCTTCATCTATCTCTTTCTTAGATTTCAGGATTTAAAATTTTTAACTTTTTAAGTAACCATAACATTTTCGTAGTACAGAACTCAAAAGAACTAAAGGATGCATCAGCATCCAGACTATTTTCCTAGAGTAAGAATCTCAGAATCCTTCCAGAGACAATCTTTGTGCTGTTTTCCTCCTTCTGTTTTTGTTTGTTTATTTTTGTTACACAATTGATAATATTCAGTGAACACTATTATAAACCTTGTTTTTATTTTTAAGATAGTTCCACATTGGTATATAAAGAGCTTCTTCATTCTTTGTCATGACTGCAAGGTATCTCATTTTATGGATATATCATAATTTATTGAATCGCTTCCTTATGGATTCGTTTAGACTGTTTCAAACCATTTGCTTTTATGAACAAAATTGCATTAAATAACCTGTGCACTTGTAATAACACACAAAGTCTACCTCTAGAATACATTCTTAAAAATGGAATTGCTCAGTCAAAAGGTACATGCATTTTTCATTTGGAAAAATTTGTCCTCCCTGGAATTTATACCAATTTGCTTTCCTTTGGCAATGAACAAATGATCATTTCCCTACCCCCCCGCCCCACCAACAAAACTTTATCAATGTTTTTTAACTTTACTAATGAGCTAGGTGAAAATGTAACATGCGTGGCCAAAAAAATTTACGCCATGCTCCATATCGGATAATTCATACAGGAGAAAAATCATATAAACATAATGAATGCCAGAGTTTTCAAAGGGAAATCAGAATCCATTCGGTTTTACTGAATTCATAGTGGAAAAAAAACCTTATGAATATAAGGAATGTGGGAAAACTTTTTAGGTGGTGATTTCGACTTGTTCAACCTCCGAAAATTCACAGTGGAGAAATGCAGTTGGAATGCAATGAGTGTGAGAAAAATTTCTGAAAGAGTTTATACATTGTTCAACATTAGCAAATTTATGTGGAGGAAACCCCGGTGAGTGCATTGAGTAGGAGGTGCCTCCTTGTACATCGGTGAATTCACACTGGAAAAAGCCTATGAATGTAGGAGTGTGAGGAAACATTTAGACATAATTCAGCCTTTACCAGTGCAGTGATTTATGTTAGACGAGAACCCTTTGGAACGTCATGACTGAGGGAAAGCCTTTCCTTAGAGTGCACATGGTATTCTATGTCACTGTGTCTACTCATGAGATAAACCCTATAATTTATTGAATGTGGTAAAACCTTTAATCAGAGCTTGAGTCTGAGTCTCATTCAACATCAAAGGAGTCATTCTGGAGAGAAAACCTGTGAATGTCATAAGTGTTGGAAGGCCTTCAATTATAGTTCATACTTTCTTTGACCCCAGAAAATTCATGCAGGAGAGAAATTGTTTGAATGTAATAAATGTGGAAAGGCTCTCTAGCCTAGGTCAAGCTTTACAACATCAAAGAATTCATTTCCGGGAGGAATCCTATGAATGTAATGGAAGTGAGGATATTTTCAGCTAGACTTGTAGCTGAGAATCTGCTTTGTGAAAAAAGAGATGATAAAAACTTGAGCAACGGGAATGTATCTGTGTATTCTGTGATGCAAAGCTGCTAGCTATGCATTTCCCAGGTTCATGCATTTTTTATGTGAATAATTGATCAAATGGTAAATCTGGAGGATAATTTTTCTTCAGTTCCTCCTTATACATCAGAAGTACCAAAGCAGATAGAAAAGCAGTGGATGCAATTCTTAGAAATGAATGGTCGCAGTATGACTTGTCATGCCATATAAGCAGCTCAAATGTCCTTGTTGATAAAGGTCAGAGCTTTTGAAATCTCTTGTAATCATTTCCAATCCAGAATCAGGGAAATGTAAGGTAGCCTAGAAATTGAAGGTGCTGGCCATTTTCCTATCACCAAGATGTGGTTTCTAAATATTCTAAGTTACTGTGGATAAAGGACTCTCATGCCTCCGAAAGGGTTGAATGGTGAAGGGGTCTGGGTAAAACTGAGGGAAATGGATACTGGCCATCAGGACCCACTTCAGTTATTCTCTGGCACTAAAGTTAGTTGAATTACTCTTTAAAATGGTGCATGTTAAAGAGGAGGATGTGAAGATACATTAATGCTCACCAGAATTTTTTCTTTCTTTCTTTTTTTTTTTTTTTTAAAGCCTACAGCACTTGGTATTCCTTGGTAGTCTCCCCTCCAAGTACTAACCAGGCCTGACCCTGTTTAACTTTTGAAATCAGACAAGATCAGGTATGTTCAGGGTAGTGTGGCGGTAGATTCATGTTCACCAGAATTAATGCTTGACTCTGTGTCCCAAGACTCAGCCCCTGTGCTTCATCTCATACCTGCCCATTCCCCCTCAACACACACAAAACTAAATGGTATGTGTTCTCACACAGAGACTCTTTCAAGACAGAATGCACAGCCAAGATGAGAGTGAAACGCTTAGGGTACAGATTTAAGGAGGCACTCACTCTCTTGCATGTCCCTGAGAGTGATGCCACCTTAAATGCTGTGGCCTTGTGACTCATTTGTCTCACCCTGGTCCTGGCCCTGGACAAAAGCCCTGGAGTCTAGATGGCTCACTTGGAGGCAACTAAATGGAAATCTGGATTTTGGTCACCTTGGAACAGCTGGAACAGAGAGAAAGGGATAGAAGGAAGAAATGTGGGAAACACTCGGGAAGAAGCTAGCCAAGAGAAAGAGCTGTAGGAATAGATTTAGTTACAGGGTCACAGGTGGAAAAACCGGGCAGTTGTAAGACACAGATCTATCTTCAGGGGCACCAGTAAGGGGCCTCCTTGTATACATTCACTCGCTCATTGAGTGCCCATGATGCTGGACACATTGCTGTTAGAGATATGCTTTGTTTGGACTCTTTTCATGCAAGGAGTAGAGGTATCCAGAAGCCCGCTCAAGTAATGGTGCTGTATTATAAAGGCACTGGGTTTATTTTTATTGTCGTTTGTTTATTATTGTTATGGCTTTAGTATAAAGGTAAAGGGGTAACTCAGCAGGACTGGGCTGTTCAAACCTTACCTATTCCAAAGATTTTCAGGATTGGCCCTTGAACAGCTTCTGGGAGATAAACTTTGAGTCTTTGGAATATAGTGCCTGATAAGAATATCTTTGTGTATCTGAGGCCTTGGGCCACACCAGACAGTTTATGCTAACAATGTGATGTATGGTGAACACCTGTTGTTGTATGCCTGGAGGCTTGGGGCCCACAGTATATCAGTTTGATATCTGGGCCGGAGACTGAATAGCTGAAATCAGTCACAGGGGCACCCCATGCTTACATGACTGACTCTCAACAAAAATTCTGATCTCTAAGGCTTGTGCTTCCCTGCTTGGTAATACTTAGTACACATTGTCACACGTCATAGCTGGGAGAATGAAGTGCTTTCCATGTGATTCTACTGGGAACAGACAACTGGAAGCTTGAGTCTGGGCTGGTTTCTCCTGGACATCATCCTATGTGCCTTTTCCCTTTGCTGATTTTAATCTGTATCCTTTCACTGTAATAAAACATAACTATAAATATTACAGCTTTCTGTTTGATGAGTCCTTCTAACAAACCATCAAACCTGAGGATGGTCTTGGGGCCCCCCAAATAGATAGACACTCATGCAGGGGAACCCAGGAAAAGCTGAACAGGCAGACTTCAGATTGTTTTGAGTCCAAGGTAGCTCAAGGGACTTCTTCTTTTTAAATATAATTTTCAGTCACAGAACTTTATTTTTAAACCAGTTATGAGTACGCAAAGATAAAAGTTCAAAAAACAAAAACAAAACAAAAACCACAAACAGCTATAGTTGTCTATATGCTACTAATTCTAGTGGCCCAAGAGGAATTCCACCAAATGTGAAACAATGGATATCTCTGGACTAGAAACAAAGCAGAGGGTATGGTTGTTCGTTGTTGACTCTCTGAGAGGAACCCATCTGTGACTTTCCCACTTAATCAGCCCCTGGTTTTGATGATCAAAGTATCCCTTTTCCTAGAGGAAAAGACTAACACTAAATACTTAAGTATATAGCGTATTATCTAATATTGCTTACTATCATCCCAGAAAGTCTCAGTGAATATAAAAGTAAACTGCTTATTGGAGAAGAGTGCCTGGTTACTCAATAGTGACTTATTGAATGATTAACACCTTAACTTGTTATTCCCTCATCTCAAAAATTTATGACCTCAATTAGGCCACTGGTTACTTGTTTGGTGACTAATTCAAACAGGGCTAGCAGGAGAGCCCAGCTTGTTTCGAAAGCAGGAGCTGGCAGGTCTTTACCTTATCTTCCCACTCTAGGCATTCTTTCTCCTTTTCAGAGGGCACTGAAAGAAGGCTTCCATTAGCGATGCTTTTACTGTATTATTGTCGCTATTTCTCCCTTCTTATTCTCCTTGTGATGCTACTCATTCTTAAAAGTTTGAGTTATCTCTCTCACCATCTTCCCTTTGATCTTCCATTCTTTTTATCCACATTTTTTGTCTACAAAAGTATTCTTTAAAAACAAAACTCTGTGTGTCAGCTGGATTGTGACCTAAAACGAGTAACAGAGACCCAAAATAACAGTGGCTTATGCATGATTTAAGTTTGTTTTTCTCTCACATGAAAGTCCAGAGGTGGATAATTCAGGATTTCCATGAAGCCCCTTGTAGTCACTTGGGATCCAGGCTGCTTCTAGTTTCCCACTCTGTCCTCCTGGGGTACAGCCTCGGCCTTCAGGTATGCAGTGGTGCTCCTGTCATTGGAACTGCGTTCCAGGCAGGGAATGGAGGAGGGTACTTGCTAGCTCTCAAGGAAATTTTCCACAAGCTGTCACTTTTATTTATGTCTCACAGGCCAAGGCTTAGCCACATAGAAGATTGTGAATTTTACTTTTTGCTGTAAGCAGCCTTGCACCCAGCTAAACCTCTGGGACTCTAGGAGAGGTAAGTGATATTGGGACAGGCAACCACCAGTTTCTGCCACACTTGCCATGACCTCTCCTCACATTTTTTTCTCTTTTGTCTCCACTGGGGCCCATGTTTCACTGCTGTATTTGCTAACAGAAGTGGTTTGTTTGGTTTAGGATGTGGGTTATGATATTATTTATTTATAATAAGTAATATACTAACATATCTGGTATTTTAAAGACATATGCAGAGGTAGTTAAAACTTTACAGTCTTGACTTTGCTTAGCTAGATCTTTTAAAAAAAAAATTCTTAATTTTTCTCCTCATTTTTAGTTGATGTGGATAAATCACCGAGAAAACATATGGCTTTAATGTAATATTGCCCTAATAATGTTTCTGATTAATAGTACTCTATGGTTAACAACATGAGACCTAATATTAAAAACAAACCTATTTACTCGTCATAGTATACATGTTTTAACGTGTCTCTTGATATAGAAATATCAATTAGGAAAAAATCTAGAGGATTGATCTATAGATTAAATTTTGTGGGTTAATTGAAATGTAAACACTGACTTAAGACACCCTCTCTGTACAAAGTGGCCGCTGTGTCAGTTGGACAAATGCTCCAAGACTCAATTCTTTTCTTCCTTCTCATCTACTTTTCCCGCCACAGTTGGACTCTGATTTCTAGGCTCGTGGCGCCACCTGATGCCAAGCAAGGACATTGTCTCTTCATTTCCCCACAAGTAGAGGACACTTAAATATATAAACATAGCTCCTGCTCCTGTGCCTTTCAAGATACCCTGTCTACTTAATTTCATTTAGATAATCTTTCTCACACAGATACCCTTTCCTTCTACCTCTTTCTTCCAACTCCTGACTGCTAGCTATGTCAAAGAAAATCCCTTTCTTATTTGCACCAGCAGTAGCTGCAGTGGTAATTGCCATTGTATACATTCTAGTGCCTGGCATGTGCTAAGTGCCTTTGTGCATTATCTCATTTAATTTTCACCAGAACCTTATGTACTAATATTACCCCATTTTACAGCAGAGGACATTGAGGTCCAAAGCTCAGGTCATGTATGCATTTATACAATGGCAGAAGTACACGGCTGTTTCTAAAGCTCATGCTTTACCAGTGGTTCTCAACTCTGAAAAACTGTTTTGAAAGTATCAGTTTTTAATTTAATTGATCTAGTGGGAAGAAATGGTATTATTGTACCATTTCTGAATCGTATCATCCAAATTCATATGTTGAGGTCCTAATCCCCAATGTGAGTGCATTGGGAGATGGGGCCTCTTAAAATAATTAAGGTTAAATGAAGGTGGGGCCCAAATCCAATATGACTGATGTCCTTATAAGAACAAGAAGAGACACTGGGAATGAGCCTGTGTAAAGAAAAGGTTATGTGAGGAAATAGTAAGAAGACAATCATCTACAAGGCAAGGAGAGAGATCTAGGGAGAAACCAACCCTGCTGACACCCTGTTGTTGGACTTCCTAGCTTCCAGAAATGTGAAGAAATAAATTCCTGTTCTTTAAGCCCTCTCCCCCCTACCCCCCGCCCCCAGGCTGTGGTACTTTGTTATGGTAGCCTTAACAGACTAACACATAAGGACATCAACTTTTTTAGCTCCCTAGGTAATTCTAGGGTGTATCTAGGGTGAGGAGACCTTTGGTCGTAAGCCTGAGAGAAAGTCCCAAGAGAAGAGGCAGTCTTAGATTTTGAGTAAAAATGGGCTAGCAACCCTTAGAATTCCTAAAAGAATTCAAATAAGGGAACCAAGAGGTTAAGCCATTTTATTAAGGTCCCTAAAAAAGAAAATATTTGGCAGAGCCAGGACCAGAGTCTAGGTCTTGTGATGTTTAATCCAATACCATTTTCACCAGTCTGCAACAGCAGGAGCTGGTCTTTGACCCTTTAAAGGGTATGCCTGCCTCTCTTCCTCCTTCCTATCAGAACGCCACTTTCAGTCAGGTGTCTACACCTGTCTAGAGCCCCTGAACTCCAGAAAAGCCAACTGGGCCCCAGTTCCAGGTGGCTTCTCAATAGTGTAATTAGGGGGCATGTTGAAATCACTCGGGGAGCTTCACTGACACTTCAGTCTCACCTCCAGAAATTCTGAAATATTCAGTCTACAGAGCAGGTTGTTTTTTTTCTTGCCCTAAAATTATGACAATTTGTTGTTTAATGTTGCTATCAAAGAGCAGAAAATGATCTGCCCATTAAATCTGTTTCAGAGAAGGTCATGGCGTTTCAAGTGGATGTCATTTCTGCTGATCATATCAGAAGTCAGAATACTTTCCCCTTTGAAGTGGATGCCTAGCTTAAGGCAACGATCTTTAGGTGTTCTCTTCACAAGACAGAGTTTCTACATCTCAGGATATGAAACAGAATTCACCTGTCGAATGGTTTTAGGGTTGATGGCTAGTCACACAAGCCGAGGGCTAAAACAAACCTAGTCATATCTGAATGTTGTGTGCTCTTTTTTGAGTAAGCTATTCTAAAGGAGCAGAATAGTCCTTTGACTGGCCCTCTGACGGGGCTGAGATGTCCACTGCATTGCATAATTTAACACTCAGGCCTGTTAAGAGAAGGAAGTCCCCCTAATTTTGACAAGGCCTAATATAATAATTTATGTCCCTCTCCATCATGCCTAGTCTTCTCCAGATTCAGGCCCTATCTGCCCTCATCTGAAAAACACCCATCCTATACTAAGCAGTATTTATTAGGATGCTGGGAAGTGTGACCTACTTGCTCAATTTGGAGATGTTTGTCCATCTCCTCCAGTGATGCTGGTTTTTAATTTGTGGGCTCTGGTGACATTCAACAATTGCCCACTAGTGCTGGAAAGGGCCCCATATTTTTCTAACACCTTGGTACTAAAGATACTGCCTAGATCAATGTGTCCACCCTTGGGTCTAGCATAGTAGGTCAAACTACATATTCGATAATGATTAGAGAAGGGTCTAGTTTTGACCATCTAGAATGTATGACTTTACAAAATTGATTGTCACTTATCTAAGAATGGCCGAAATAAATTTATCAAAAATAAATACTGAAATATATAAAAATAAAGAGATAAAAAAGTATGTCCAGTGAGACAAAAAGACAAGAGAAACAGAAACCCAGATGTATTTGAAAAACTTGCAAACATCAGCCTCTCACACTGGTTGCTCACATACTTCGTCCCAATTCCATTTGAGGATCCTCCCCAATTTAAGCTTCCCAATTATCCCCAGTCATCAAGATCAACTAGTGTTGTTAACCAGCCATCTGGTTATCACTGTTTGGTTCACTATATAGAACTTGTGGACTCAAGTGTCAGCAAACATTCCTCATTCAAACCTATGAAAAAGTAATCAACCCTGTGATAACTACTGATCTGATGGGATACAAGGGGCTCCACAGAGCCAGTTAGCTGCATTTGCTCTTTTTACTAGCTTTACCCTCTGCCCCAAATTCCTGCCATTCTTCTTAGGCTTCTGGGTTAAGATACTGTTTCTTGCCACTGTTAAAATTCAAGTTAATCACAGAAGACTTTTCTGGTCAACATGTAGAGACTATCTCTGGTCAGTGCTATGCTACTGGTGCAGCTCCTGAGGACAGGTTGGGTTCTTATCACCAGCTCGGGAGATGGAAAAATTTTTTTTACAAGGGAACATGAGCTGCAACAGGTCAAATTAGCTAAAATGCTGAGGGGCAGGAAGAACAGTAGAGAAATGGTCAGAGTGAGAAGAGGGAATCAGGGAAGGCTTTCTGGATGTGATTTGTGGAACCAGGTCTTAAAGTAGGGAAGCCAGATAGGTAACCCAAACCCCATCGGAGTGCACGGTTTTATTTTGGTAGATGGGAGATACTTCATGCCCATGTAGGGCAAATGTGGATTTTTTGAATGTTAGATTTGAAATTTCCTCTCTGGAGCTGACTAATGGTCAAAACAGGGGCAAAAGAGGTTGGCCATGCTTCAGGGCCCTAATAAGGGGTAGGGGCAGATTGTGTGCTAAGAGGGGCTTTAGGAAGGCAGCCAGGTTGGAGTGAAAAGAGCCCTGGGAGGAGTCTGAAGATGTGGGTACTAATCTGGCCTTCCTCCTTCTGACCCGAGTAAACTTGGACAAGTCACTGAATCCATCGGGGCTCCAACATCTGTGAAAGCCTTTTCTACAGTTGCCATAGACAACCTAAGCTTCAAGAGATTCTGATCATGGCTAACACATGTGTGAGGGCTTTATAAACTATGTGAGGTATTTGTAAGGTTTGGATTTGTTGTTATTGTTCTTTTAAACCATGCCTCAAAACCTATATTTTGCCCATGTGGATAAGATCTATACAACATTATTTTTTATATGGCATTAATGTAGTGAGGTCAAGGAGGATATGTCACCATTTGAATGACTTGCTACTATAGGAGTAGAGTGAGTTTCAATTATGGGGGAAGGGAGTGAACCCAAGATGAATCTAGAGAGAGGATTCAAGGGACCCTGAGGTATCATCACAATTATGGATTTCAGTGGCAGTGGACACGAGGACAGTATTGGGGGCAGGCATATGGTGTAAGAGAAAACAGTATGAAGAGTGAGTAAACAGAATGTGGGAGATGGCAAACGGATCACATCAGCCTGAAGAAGAAGGATGAGTCATAGAGAAGAGATCTTGTTGGAGGACCGAAAAGTTCATCCAAGATTTTTTGATGGGCTAAATCTTCAGCTCAGAAAACGACACCATGAAAATAGAATTAGGAGTCATTCTGGCAGTCTTAAGATTCTCCGGTCACACTGGGAACTTATATGTCCCTGTGATGATGGGAGACACTGGGACTTGATTTTCCTCCCATGTTATTTTCTCAAAAAAGGGCCTCAGAAATATTCATGTTGGCCTGGCCTTGAGAGGACAAATAATTCCTATTCATGTGGGAATTCACCTAATTGGTAGCAGTTGCCTGAAGCGTTGTGATGAGCTCTAAGGGGCTCTAAGTCAGATTCGAGGCTTGGACACTATTAGGGCTCAGTGGGATCTTAGCTCTGTGGCAAGTGTGCTGATTATTTTGCTGACTTTGGGAAGACTCCCAAGCCCTGGTGAGGAGGAGCCTCATTCATTGGGATACAGCTTTCTTCTGCTTTGTCCTCTGATCACTTGCTCCCTTGCACATTCCGCTATTGTCTATTTCCACTGCGACCCCTCCTACCACTTCCAGCTCCACTTCCTTGAAGCCCAGCACTGACCCCTCTACCAGAGCAGCCTTCTCTTTGCCTCCTGACCTGAGAATAAACCGTGAAGCAGTTATTGGGAAGCTGAGGTTTCTAGGTGTTGTTGCATTTAATCCCATGTGAAAGGGGCCATGGTTTCATCTAAGAGAGAAGTGGACCTTACAGGACCCTGAGGGCATCTCTTAGGCTTAAAGAACTTGCTAAAGAAGGATCTGCTAACCTGGCCCGGTGAAAACATGACGTTGCTGGGTCAGGCTCAGAATTGGTTGCTCTGGACTTTTTGGTATAATTGTTAACTTCTTTATGTATAGAGGTGTAAAGGGAATGCTAAAAGCTTAGTTGAGCCATGACTCAGCTTTAGCCGGTTGCTTGTGTGTGGAGCTGGGATATGAGTATTTCAGGTGAGCTGGTTTCTACTGAACATAGGCTCTGCAAGGCCAGTACCTCTCAGGGACATGTAATAAAAAAACACTCTGTCTATATGGGGGAAAATGTATAGTCACAGGAAATGGTTAAGTCACATAAGATAAAACACATCTGTGTCATGCTGAGTGAGACTTCTGATGTGTAGGATGTTCTGTAGGTTGGCCTAGTTGAAAGAAGAAAGGGTGGCAGGATCAAGGAGGGAGATGACAGTGATATAAGTTGTGGATGTGAGTAGTGAAGAAAGGGAAATCTATTCAAGCCAGTGTCCTCGTATGAAATCATACACTGGCTCAGGGTTATGCATTAAGTCCTCACTTAACATTGTCGATAGGTTTCGTGACTTTAAGCAAAACAATATATAACAAAACCAATTTTACCATAGGCTAATTGACATAAACAAAAGTTAAGTTCCTATGGCATCTCATCGATGTTATAATAAAACGACGTTGAACAAAATGACATTATTCGAGGGCCTGCTGTACGCCTGTGGGAGAAGGGATTTTGAAAGACCTGAAGGTTTGCAAGGAAGGGCTTTTGGTTATATCTTCCAGAATCCAAACAATGGCTTATGCTTTCATGCAGTCTGAGACAATATTGAGTGCTGTTACTTAGAGTTTGGAAATAGCTTGGAATGTGGTGCATAGGCAACTGAAAATATAATTATAATCAGCACCAGGCCCCAAAACAGACTGTATACTAATTAGAGAGATGACATGATTTAAAGTATAAGAAAGGAGTGTAGTCAGTGCTAGTAGCCCTCCTTCCCACATGTTCCACAGATAGAAGAAAAAGGTGAACAAGAGCAGTATGTCTTTTATTTTCCATGTACCTGTCCCTGTGTGAATTGGAGAGGGCAGCCAAGGTTCCTACCTGTCATTTTTTTCAAGAGGAGCAAAACTGCTCCTACTTAACTATAAAAATCAATTCAATGGAAGTTCTGAGCCTGTTAGGGGACTGTGACACATCAGTCCCTACCCAGTCGTACACATCCTCATACATGCTAGAAATCAGAATGGTGGACCATATGCCTTGGTTCTCCTCCCCTCAGTAAATTCCCGTTGCTCCAGATGGTCCCTAAGTTGGCTAGTGTAATAAAGCAGATGGTGGGCAGGAGAGTAGCCAGGAGGATACAACTTATCCTTTTCCTATCTAACTCACATGAAAGGGCCCCTCAAGTAAAGCACTGTCAATGTCTGGGCCAGTGAAACCCAAACTTTAGTGTGCATCAGAACCCCTATAGGGCTGTTAAAACACAGATTGCTGAGCCCTAATGTCCAAGTCTCTGATTCAGAGACCCCACTTTGAGAATCACTGACTGAGGCTATTGGTTTTCAACTGTTAGTTGCATGTTAGAATCACTTGAAAAGCTAAAAACACAAACACTGCCCCCTCCAAAAAAAACCATGTCCAGACCAAATCTGAGCTCAATTTCAACAGAATCCATGTGGGTGGCACCACACATAAGTATTTTTAAAGGTTCCCAGGAGATTTCAATGCATAACCAAGGTCGAGGATCACAAATCTAGGCTCTTGAGGTAGATGCCCATTAATGCAGGTATGCCAGATAAAAGTCAGTAGAACCAAATGTCCCCACTCTTGGTTCTGAGACAGGTTACTTCTGTAGTCTGGGCATCTTTCCTTGGAATGAATGTACCTGGCAATGAATTGTTACGGTAACATGGCTTAAGCAGAATGGAGGAGATTGAAATAACAATAGACTAGGGAAATAGAAAATGGTTTCTAGGCAGCTGTGAAAGACTGCTGGGAGGTAGAAGCCACACATTTATCTTGGGGCTCATTTCCAAAATGTATATTTCCCCCCACTAGTTATTAGCAGCCTGGGTAAGAAAAATGGACATTTCAACTGATCCAGGGATAACGAACTTCCTGGGCAGTCACAGATGGTAGGGCAAAAGAGTTAAGGATATTAATGTGAGAGTGGCTAAAATGATGGACTTTAGAGTCTAGGGCCTAATCCCAATGATGCACTCAAGAGAAAGTTTTCTTTTCTGCTAGGTTGTGTACTGGAGTTCACACACACACACACACACACACACACACACACACTCCCTTTTTGAGAATATTCACTCCCTTCCCTATTCCACAGGAGTGTAGTGAGACAAACACAGAAGCTTGCTCCCACAATTAGGGCAGAAAGTGACTCAGACTTGGCTAATTGCACTATCCTTTCCCCTGGAATACAATGATTGGCTAAGGGGTGAGTACTAGACCCAAACAGGGCCCATAATAGTCCTTCCCCGTAATTGGTATTTGGGAGGGGTAGTTTAGTTTGAGACAACAGGAGATAGGATGGAAGGCTTCTCCAACGTAGTTACCTTTGAACTGAGTCCTGAATAACAAGAATCTTGTGCAAAGGAAGGGCAGAGGAAGTAACGTGGCAAGTACAAAGGTTCTGAGGCTAGATGGGCCAACCTTATTCAACAGGTAAGAATGCTAGCATAGAATGCTGCTCCCAATATCTGAAAAGCTCTCCCCCTCACTCTTCACCTGGGTAATTCCAGCTCAACCTTCAGATTTGAGCCCAAACATGACTCTCTCACTCCAGTAGGCCCTCCATGACCTCAGAGCAGGTCTCCCTTCGCCCCCAGCAATTGACCGGCTTCTTCCTGAGATCTAAGGGTCTGTGTATACTAGACTCATAGGGCTTATGGAAAGGAGTGACAGGATAAAGGATGCAGGTTGGGGGAGTTAAGGAGCTCCCAGGATCCCAAGAGGAAGCGAAGCCGACTTTCAATTCTTAAAGCCCACCCAGGTCAATGCTTGTGAAGCGACACCAGTGCGCAGAGCGACCGGTCACACAGCGGAAGTGCACCCTTGGAGCCGTTCTAGGAAACTCGGAGGACCCAGCTTGTCAGTGATCCCGGGGCTGAAGTAGGCGTCAGCGGGTGCACAGGGCCCCCAAGAAGCCAGCTGCTTTGGCAGGCAGTGGAGAGATGGCGTTCGTATTAGGGCGAGAAGCCGCATAAAGCAACGCTGTAAAAAGGAAGGAGGTGTTGGCGTGCGAACCACCTGTTCCTCCGGCGGAGTGCGGCGCGCGCTGATTGGCTGGAGTGCAGCCCGGGTACCGGAAGTAACCGATGCCTGTCAGCGGAGAAACCAAGACAACAGCTGCGGGTTTGTGCGAGCGGAGCAGCGCCAGGAGCCCAAGCAGAGCGATCGTGGGGTGGCAGCTGCCTGCGGTGAGACCTCGTTCCATCCCGGCGGGAGGGAGGAGGACGCTGGGCTCCTGACTACCCCACTCGCGAGCTGAGCGGAAATCCAATGTTTAGGCCCGTTCCTAACCCGAGTTCGATGTGTGACCTTGGACTTTATGGTCACCCCGGGCCTCCATTTCCCCATCAGCACACATAGGGTATGGATCCTGGACACTGTGCCAGAGTCCATCTGGGCTCTGGTTAAGTGCCTGTCAGCCGCGGAGGCGGGAAAGGTAGAGGGCACTCCCTTCCTCCATCCTGACGTGGGGGCCAATGGGAACTGTGGCTTTCTTAGACATCCCACCCCCAAGTGAACTGTAGTAACGAAATGGCGGGCAGTGTCAAAAACTTAAGGTCCCCGTGGCAAATTGTGCTGGCAAACAGGATAATGGCTTATGACGGTTGGTTATGGAAAGGAGACAGGCAATAGATCCTTCTTGATTGTGGAAACCAGGGGGAGAACAGAGGAAAGGAGGATAACTGCTTTAAATTAAATGTCATTGGGAGAAGGACATTATTTTTACAAACAGTTGTTATAAGCTGTGTATCAGACACTGTTCTAGGTTCAAAAATAGGAAATGTTTGCACTGCAAGACCCTGAACATGACTGCATCTTCTGACAGTCACTGGAGAGTGTGCAACAGGAGATGGGAAGGGAGACAGGGGTCCCACCTGGAGGGCATTATGAGCCATGTTAAGTTTTTATTCTGTAGGTCTTGGGTAGTAGTGAACAGGAAGCGACATGACAACTGCAGTAAAAAGAAAGGGGTGAATGAAATGCTGGTTCAGAGGACCAAGAAAGAACCTCCTTCCTGCAGATGTTAGTGCAGACTTTGGAGAGGAGATAACTCTTGTACTAGATATTGAGTATTTGGTAGGACCTGACCTTTCAGAAGTTAAGGGAAAGTCTTTGTATCAGTTAAAATGCTTTTGTCTGTAAGTGAACAGAATACAACTCAAGCTGGCTTAATGATGTTATATTAATTGTATTCTTTTACTTACAGACTCTTCCTTTCCCCCACATCATTGGCCTCCTTATCTCAGTCACCTCAACTATGTCCTGGCTAATATCCTAAAGACACTCACTCTCTCATTTATCCACCATGCATGTCCCCAGATTCTTAGTCGGCTCTGGATCTGACAAAAGCGTTTCTGGAGAAAGACCGGAAAGCATGTCAATTAGCTCCTCCTCACACTGATGCTCTCCAGCATACTTATCTTATAAGAAGGTTGTGAGGGTCTAACAAGATATTGTCTATAAATTGCTTAGCACACAGCACATAGTGTTTATCAGTATTCTCTACATCAGAATGTCAGTGCATCCTCACTTCTCTCCTTCCTTATCTACCCCAACTCTGCACATGCTACATTGAGGTTAGAATGTTCTCTGTTCATTTTCATTCCTCTTGTACTTTTTGGTCTCTGAGGCTTTGTTTACCCCATTCTCTGACCGGAATGCTATAATGCAGTAGTCTTCAAAGTGAAATATGTGGAGAGGGTACACAAACACTTTCTGTAACATCTGTGGGTACATGGATTTTTGAATAGAGATCATTTTCTAGATCCTGGACATCAGTATTTATCCTTGCCTACCACTGATCTGCTCAAGAATGGGCCTGTGGTCTATAGCTTTCTCTTTTCTCACATCCTCTTTCACAATTGCTCTTTTCTTTACAAAAGAAAGACATGCCTCTCACCCATGCCCTCCTTAATTTTATTATGGTGTTATCACTCTGGAGTGGGAAAACCTCTGGAGTGCCACACAAAGGGACAATCTGTTGAGGAAGTAAATGATTCTTGGACTTTTTGTAACTCAAGTTCCAATCTTTGTTTTCAACAAAATTTTAAAAAGACCAAATCAGACTGTCAGTTGATAGATTATTATTTTTTTTTTTTTACTGAAAATTACAGTGTGATTTTTGGCAGATAAATTAAAAGGATTAAGTACTATTTCTATCAAGAGATTGTTGTAAACTCTGATTTAGGCACTTTGGGAAAATTCAGGTCTTGTCACAGTAATCTGATAAACATAATGAAAATGTAATTTTTAATTCAGAAAAGGGGATCTAGTTAATTTTGTTATATCTACCCTATCTGCTCTCAGAAGTTTAAGGAAGGGGAAGGGCAGTCAAGATAGAGGGTAAGAAAAAAGTCAGAGCAAGAACTATCAGTTTATCTATACTCCTGATGCTTTACATGTGTTGAGCTATTTGGTAAGCCAAACCTGTGGTAGAGATATACACACCAGGCCGAGAGAGGGATAATTTCAGTCGTTAAGACTGTCTAACACAGTGGTTTCCAAACCTGGTAGGGCATCAGAATCACCTTAGGCATTTGTTAAAAATACAGATCTCCTGGCCCACTCCTGGAGATTTTGATTCTGAGAGTTCTGAGGTGGGATCTGGAAATTAGTATTTTTAAATAGATTTCCCAGCTGATTCTTATGTATCTAGCCTAGTTCTAGGCCAAGAATCATTGTTTAAGAACCATTCACTAAAAAAAAAAAAAAAATCTTGCTATGATTGCAAACCTACTAAACAATTTTCAGGGTTTTATGTGGCTTCCCATGTAGATTTTCATCTAGGCAGTGTAGTCCTTTCAAAGTTTTAGTTCTCATTGTTAATTAATAAGTGGGTGTTTGGTTTATGCATCATTATTTTGTGAATGAGGCTTTCTGAGGCTGCTCTAGGGTGCACTGAAAAAAAAAAGAAACCAAATTTAATTCTACAGAGTTGAAGATCCTATTCTAAACTGTAGAGACCCCGTAGAGGTCTGCTTGTCATCCCCCAGACTGAGGACCAAGAGTGGTCAGCCTCCTCAGTTGGCACTTTCATCTTCTCTCTGTCCAGAAACAGCTAATTTAAGATTTAGAAAAGTGAAGAACTGAGTAACAGAAAGATAGGAAATTATGTTTAGAAATATGAATTTAGGCTGTGAGTAGTGGAATATTTCCATATGAAGATAAGGTCTAATGTGTGGCTCTGCCTCTGGGAAAATCAACCAAATGGAGATCGGCTTTGATATGAGACGGTACCTATAAAGCAGTATTTAGCAGAGGACATGAATATTGTATCACTGGCAGAATGCGAAGTAAATGAATGGTCAGAGGGGGTCAAATTTAGTTGGGGAAGACTTTCTGCATTTGAATTTTGAACCAAATTTTGAAGTTGGGGATAGGTACATACCTAACTTCTATATCTTGTTTTACTGTGCACAAGTGATTTTCCATACGGTGTGGTACAGATGTAGTTTCTATGAATGATGACTTTGTAAAGAGCTAGATGATAGAAAAGAAGTAACTCTAGGAGAGATGAGGGTGAAAAGGAAAGGCCAGAGAGGGGTTTGGAAGTAGATAGGGACTGAAATACCAGCTTGTGGAATTTGTTCTTGGCTGAGTATTAGAGAAAAATTTTATTTAAGACAGTACCTCCCAATTCAAATAGTACCATGGATGAAGAAGATAACTAAATTCTCTACAATGGATCCTTATATAGATACATTATTATCTGTAATTTTCAAAATTTTCAGCAAATAGGAGAAATTCAGCATTTGGGCGCCTGTCCTTACTCCATAGGAAAATTAGAGAAGATGCTGGGGTGGGGGAGAGTTGAAGAATATCCTGTCATTTTGAAGAATAACACAAACAGCTTCCAGGACTTCAGGATTCCAGTAGGAAATCAGGATCCTTCCAGGTGTCAGGGGTGGGGGTATTAACAAGGCTGTACTGCTGAGTGACAGGAGAGGCCTCAGGGTAGGATGGTGGGTAGTAACCAGCATCCTGTGGATGACTGGAGGCTGGGCAGAGAAAAAAGGCAGTACAAAGGCCACCCAAAATCACCACTTTCCCCTTCCCTCACCACTTGACTCCAGTCTTCCACCTCTCAGGGTCTTCATTTCTTCAATAATCTCATCTTTTCTTCCCTCTTCTCTCCTGTCTCTCTACTGGTGCCATCCCTTCTAATGTAAGCATGTTCAAATCTTTCCCATCAGAGAAAATCCTTCTTTGACCCTTCTTTGACCTTGCATGCTACTGCCTGTCTTGGTCCTCTCCTTTTGTCTAACTTTTTGAAAGCAGCAGCAAATCTGCTAACCAGTCCACTCTCACCTGGCTTCTGCTTCTGTCATTCCACTGAATCTGTTCTCATAGGTCACCTTTGAATATCTAATTGTCCCATTAGACGTTTCCAGTTCTTATTCCACTGGATCTATCAACTGCATGTGACACTTTTTAATTCCCTCTGCCATTGCCCTGGTGACTTCTATGACACTCTATTCTGGTTCTTTTCCTACTACACTAACCATTCTTTCTCTCATTGGCAGGTTCTCTTCCTCTACCCACCCCTTTATTATTTAGGTCCTAACAGGAAACAATACTTCATTCAAATTAGGATAATTTGAGGAAGGTTTATTTGCAAAGAGGTTAATTATAAATGATATAGGTGTGGGCAGAGTGTTGAGGAACCTGGAGCTGGCAACAGTAGAGTGGTCGCCAGCCCTGGGTCAGAAAAGACAAGAGGTAGGAGAGGTTACTGGAACCCAGTTGTTGAGATGATTGGGTAGGATATCTATTACTCCTTGAGAAGAGTAGTGACATTCAATTGAGGGAGACTATTAGCCCAAGATGATCTCATAGAAGGGAACCAGGAGAATAAATACCCTGACCTTATTCTCCTCCCTACTTCTAGCCTCCTGCTGGGCCTCCCTATTGGTGGAACCCAACTAGATGCCAGAGGGCTTGTTGATATGTGCTGTATAGGTTATCCTTTTGGGTCAGAGAGCAGGGTGCAGAAAGGTAGAAAGATCTGGAGGGGAAGATGGAAGATATCTGGAGTACTCTTAAATGTTAGCTTTGGCTTTTTAGGTTTCTGTCCTCAGTATATCTGACAGTTCTCACACTGTACTCATGACCATCTATGCTGAGTACTCTCAAGTCTGTATCTCTAGTCCTGACTGCTCTAAGCTTTAGACCAATATATTTTGACTGATTCCTTGATACCTCTATACGGATATCTTGAAATTCGTTTAAGTTCAAAACAGAGGTCATCTATCATCTTCCTTTCTAAACTAGCTACTTCTCCAGTATTCCCAACCTTGGTGGTACCACTATCCATCTAATTACCATTCCTCAAATAAAGAGAGATCTGGGTACTTTTGACTCCTCCCTCTTCCTTATACCTATATCCAATCGCACACCAACTCTTACAAAATTTGTCCTCTTAAATATTTCTCAGGATGTCTCCTCTTCATTCCCACTACTACTGTTGCCCCAGTTAGATTTCATCACCTCTTGCTTGGATGACTGCATCAACCTTCTAACTGTTCTCCCTAAGTCCAGACATATTACTTTCTACTTCAGCTACTAAATAGCCACTGGTGTGCATATACCTGAAATGCTAGTATGACAATGCACTGCATCACTTCCTGGCTTAGAAACCATTCCAAAACTGCATTTTCTAAAGGATGAATTCCCATAGCTGCCCATTACCTCTTAAGAATTGCCATCCACAGTTAACACTTTTACTAATGGGAAGATTATATTCCTCAGATTTGCTGTGGTTCAGAAATGTACTGTCCTAGGCAAAGGGCCTCTTTAGTGTTAGCTCCAGGTTGCTTACTATCTGAACAGAGGCCAGGCTCATTCTCCCAGCATTTGAACTTTACTTCTGTGACTGGGACAATAAATCTCTGGGGCCATTTTACTAGTTGGGAATAAGTTTGGCTTCAAACGAACAAACAAAGAAACAAACAATGCCCTCCCCCCAAAAAAAACAAAACAAAACAAAAACATAATGGCTTAAGCAAGGCAAAGCTTATTTCTTTTTTAGATAAAAGAAGTCCAGAGGCAGGCATTCCAGGGCTGCTATGGCAGCTTCATGGAGTCATCAGGGACCCAGGTTCCTTCTAACTCTGGTTCCATTGTAGGGTATGCTTGTATACTCTTGGTTTGAGGTGGCACTCCAACTACCAGCTCATGCCCCAGGCACAGCATTGAAGAAGAGGGTGAAGAAATGCATCCCTTCACCCTTAAGGAAACTTCCCGCAAGTCCTCTCTTCTTTCATTTGCATCTTACTGTCTATTGGCCAGAAGTTGGTCATGTGGCAAAACCTAGCTGCAAAGAAGGCTGAGAATTTATTTCTTTAGCCAGGTTCATTACTACACTAAATAAATACATTGTTCTGTTACTGATGAAGTGGGGAAGAATGGACATTGGGATAGACAACTAAAAATCTCTGCCACAGCCTTTTAGAAGTTTAAAAAAAGTATAGGCTTTAAGTTCTATAAAAGTACTAAGAAAGTTCTATAAAGGAGTCAATTACAAAATTAGTAGCAACATTGAATATAAGTATTAGCAATGATGTCAAAATCAACAGCATTGCTATACATAAAAATAATAACCAGTTAGAAAATATAACCACTAAAAAAATATTCATACAGAGACATGATGGATATTTAAAAAATCAGGATAATTTTGGAAATTTTGCAAAATTATACTGAATTTTATTATGAAAATAGGAAATATTTGAAAAAGAAGACTAATGAGAGAGAACTTTCTCTAGCATATTAAAAACTTTAATAAAGCTATAGTAGGTTTAATAGTTTGGTATTAGAGAGGGAATTGACAGATCAATACAACTGAGGGGAGTCCAGAAATTGACCCAAATACATATGGTCATTTAGACTATAGTATAGATGGCATTTCAAATCAATAAGGAAAAGAAAAGTACTGACACAATTTACTAACCATCTAGAGAAAATTAAGCTAGACTCTTACTTCATCCAAATACAGGGGAGCCAAAGGTAATTACTTCTGTGCTAGTTATAGCTATGTCATGCAACCTTTTGAATGGGTACATATACAGTCCTCTGTTCTGTAGAGCTGGTGAGTATCATAGGACTAGACTCTTGCTACTCATTTTCTGGTTGCTTCTTCTGTGAACCGAAAAGTTATTTGGGTAAAGTTATTTGTGGTAAAGCCTTCAGCCAGAATTCAGCCCTTATATTAGTCATTTTGCCATTTCTCCCAACCTTTTTTATATACCATCTATTAATATGGCCACCATTTCCCCTAAATCTTTTCTTTACCAACCTCAAGTTCAGCTCCAACTCACTGTTAAATATTAAGGAACTTTTATCAGCATCTTTTTCCCATTCATTTCCTGTTTCTCTCCTTAAATCTCTTCCTCTGATAATTTCTCTCACTCTTTTCAGTCATTGTTTGCTGTTTGTTTAGCATGTCCACCATAATCCTAAATCTTTCTTCTTTTCAACGACACTCTACAATTTCACCAGATACCAAGACTGTTTATGAGTGCTGTCAGCACCATGTCAAACTCCATACTCCACTAGCATTAGTTTCATTTAGATATGATATAGCCACTTCACATACTTACCCTCTTTCATTTCAGATTGTGAGATGGGGACTGAGAACAAGGAGGTAATTCCCAAGGAAGAAGTTTCGGAAGAATCTGAGCTACACGGTGCAATATTAGAACAACTTCCAAAGGTTGTGTACCAGGGTCATGAGCTTGGAGCAGCATGTGAAGAAGACATTTTGGAGGGGCATTCGAGAGAATCCACAGAAGAGATTATGGAGCAGATGTCTCCTCAGAAGAGAGACTTTGCATCAGGGTTGATTATCTTTAAGAAATCACCCTCAAGTGAGAAAGACCAGGAGAGTGAGAGAGTCTGCAGTTCCAGCCCAAACCTGATTACACATCAGGAAGATATCACAGCAGAGGTAGTTAGTACATTTGCTACCTCTGGCCAAAACTTCATAGGGAATTTAGAACCTAATCAAACACAAAGGAGTTCTATGGGAGAAAAGCCTCATACATGTAAAGAATGTGGGAAAGCCTTTAATCAGAACTCACATCTTATCCAGCATATGAGAGTTCATAGTGGAGAGAAACCCTTTGAATGCAAAGAATGTGGAAAAACATTTGGAACTAACTCAAGCCTTCGCAGGCACCTGAGAATTCACGCTGGAGAGAAACCGTTTGCTTGTAATGAATGTGGAAAGGCCTTTATTCAGAGTTCACATCTTATCCACCATCATAGAATTCATACTGGAGAGAGACCTTATAAATGTGAAGAATGTGGTAAAGCCTTCAGCCAGAATTCAGCCCTTATTCTGCATCAGAGAATCCACACTGGAGAGAAACCATATGAATGTAATGAATGTGGGAAGACTTTTAGGGTTAGCTCACAGCTTATTCAGCATCAGAGGATTCATACTGAAGAAAGATATCATGAATGCAGTGAGTGTGGCAAAGCCTTCAAGCATAGCTCAGGCCTTATTAGACACCAGAAAATTCATACTGGAGAAAAACCATATCTGTGTAATGAATGTGGGAAAGGCTTTGGTCAGAGTTCTGAGCTTATCCGGCATCAAAGAATTCATACAGGGGACAAACCATATGAATGTAATGAATGTGGAAAAACTTTTGGCCAGAACTCAGAGATTATTAGACATATTAGAATTCATACTGGTGAGAAACCCTATGTATGTAAGGAATGTGGGAAAGCCTTTAGGGGGAACTCAGAACTTCTTAGACATGAGAGAATTCACACTGGAGAGAAACCCTACGAATGCTTTGAGTGTGGAAAGGCGTTTAGGCGGACCTCTCACCTTATCGTCCACCAGAGAATTCATACTGGAGAGAAGCCTCATCAGTGTAACGAATGTGCAAGAACCTTCTGGGATAACTCTGAGCTGCTTCTCCACCAGAAAATTCACATTGGAGAGAAACCTTATGAATGTAATGAGTGTGAGAAAACATTCAGCCAGCATTCCCAACTTATCATACACCAGAGAATTCATACTGGAGAGAAGCCTTATGAGTGCCAAGAATGTCAGAAAACTTTTAGTCGGAGCTCTCACCTCCTCCGACATCAAAGTGTTCACTGTATGGAATGATCTGCAAAATAGGAAAGCTTTCTGTGGAAAAGCTGAAGTCAGACTTATTCATAAACTGCACTCCAAGTTCTCAGATCAAATGAATGGACAGAACTTCCTCTGTCTTACTGATTTTTATTTAAAAGGTCAAATAGGATGAGGCACTTTTATGAACTATTCATTGGGAAGTTTCAGTGTACTGAGTTAAATCATAAAATTGTAATTTTCTCTGTCCCTTTTTCTCTCCCTTCCTCCCTCCTCCCCTAGTGGGTCATATAACATTAGGGGTCTGTACTAGCCATCTAGCCTAAATTGTTACTCTTCAGGATAAATGGAAGAATGTGATTCCACCACCTCCTAAGAATGAGAGTCAACTCGTTGAATGTTATCCTCTGAAATGTTGGGGAAGTTGTAGCCTAGAAGATATACCTTGTTCTTTTGTCCACTGTTTAGCATTGGAATAATTTAGTAAGCTTTTATTAGCTTCAAAATCTTCCGAACATGCTATCAAGTTCCATTAGAAGATGGTGGAATTAATGAAGAATTGGGAGGCTTCGGTCATTCCATATTTGTTAGGTTTCCTCATTTATCTGAAGAGGATACCTTGATGGAGGAAACTCACAGGTAGTTTACAGGATTGTAAATGAAGGCCCTTAGAATCCAGAGGGGCTGATGAGCAAGGCCAGATAAACTTGTGAGGCCAGACTATTCAGCCTGGGGAGAAGCAGCTCTTTAGTAGCTATTCCCCACTTTGGGCTGCTCAGGCCAACTGTTCCCAAGAACTCTGCTGCATCCACTTTTGGTCTTAGCCCCTGCTGCTGCTGACAGATCTTGTGTCAGGAAGCAGAAAGAACTATGCAGCTTCACTGTCACAAGGCACCTGGCCATAGTGATAGGCTGGTCCACTTGACTAAACAGGGCCTCCTTGCCAAAGCACTGAAGCTTTCATGACCTGGGCTCCACTGGCCTGATAGACCAGGGTATGATGGTTTCCTCTTATTTTGCTTTTGGCCTTGTAATTCTTTCTTGTACATGTCTACATGAGTTTTCTGTGTTCTGTGTGTGCTTTCTTCTTTTAGGAAACACATCTTCAATTTTTCACATGTCCATGTTTCTGAGGCAGTGGGTGGTAGTGGGAATTGCACTAACGGGGGATCCAGCGGGTTTAGGGTTTGGTATTAGAGCTAGACCTTGAATAAAGCACTTCACCTGCTGGTTCCTAATTTTCTCATCTGTAAAATGAGGGGAGTTGAACTAAATGATTTCTGAAGTTTCAACCAACCCAATAGTTCCTTTATTCTTTTTTTAAAGTCTAACTTTATGTATCTTCATTGTCCTATTCTTTATTCTCATCTTTATTACACTAATATTAATCACTAGTATTTATTGAGTGTTTACTGTGTGCCAGGCACAGTGCCAGACAGTTTACATTTTTATTTTCACAGCATCTCTATGATCTAGGTCCCCTTTTTCTTTAAAAAAAAAGAAGAAGAAGAAGAAAAGAGCTTTATTGAATATATTTTACATACCAGAAAAATCACCTGTTTTAAGTGTTGAGTTGAATGCTTTTTAGTTGATTTATAAAGTTGCACAACCATCAATGATGTGGGTATTCCTACCCCATTTTAAAAGATGAGCAGGAGGGATGGTAAGTAACTTACCCATGATTACACAGCTGGTAAGTGCTAGAGCCAAGACTCCAACCCTGGTCTGTTCTATGGATAGGCGGATTCATTACTGCCTTATTTGAAATCCTTTGCACATTTTGTATTAATCGCTACATGGATTTGAATATGATGGATTTAAATCATGTCCTTGGGAACAAAACTGGTCACAGCCAAAACCATTGGTGGGTTTATTCTGTACCCCAAATATGTTCTCCCAGGTTCATACCATTGGCTGTACAAATAAACAGTTGATTACGTTTCCACATCCTTTCAGGTACTTCTGCCTCTAGCAGTCAGACTCTTAGCAGTTCTTTGACTTTCCTCTTTCTGTAGGGTGTGCAAGTGCAGTGTGCTCTCATTCCTTTATTCATTGCTCAAGCTCATATTGGATTATACCCAGACCGTGTCTTTCTCACATGAAACCTGGATGTCACCTATCCCTTTACCTTCTGATTTCTGTGTTCTCATTTTATTTCCCCATGCACCCCTTTCCAGTGCTTGATATAGAATCCATTACCTCTTCAAACCCCTCACAAAGAATTCCCTCACACAAGCACATCCAGGAGTTATATCGACTTTCCTGAAAATGTTGACATGTAAGAGCTGGAGAAGTGGGTTCACATTCTATTAGACATTTTGTTCTCAAAATCTCTTCTTGGCCAAACCACCACTGAAGTTTGTTCTTCCTGTCCTCCCTCTCCGAGGGCTTAGTCACCTCAGCTCCTTTTTCTTGCCAGATACCTCATGTCTACTCTCCCGCCCCAGCTTAATTATCTTCTTAAACCCACTGCTCAGAAAAGGTCCTTCAGTTAACAATCTACTCATTGGAACATTAGAAAGCAATTTAGTGACCAACTTTTGTTGTACCTAAGCATATTAAGGGAGGAGGGTAGGTCTCACATTTCATTCTAAGAAGAACTTCAAACATGTATTAGTCCTCTCCCAGAGGAATTCTGGTGAATGAAATTATTTCCACCTTGTTATATACACTGTACACACATCCTATAACCTCATTCTCTGCCCTTGTCCACCTCTCATCCAGTTATCTCAGGAAGATTTCTTTTTTCCTTATTTGCTGCCCTCTGTCTCATTTACTTGGGAGTCAAAATCTGACCATAGTTTTGACTGGTAGTCATAACTTTGTGCAAGTAGAATTCAAGAGGAAAACCATGAATTTTCTTAATTTTAGACTCATTTAAAAAAACAGGCTTCATAGTCTCAAAGACCTGCCTAAAAACCCAGAAATACCCTTCAGAATTTTGCAGCTATGTTCATATACATTTTCATCCTCTAGTTAAACAGTTTTACTGGTATACTAACACTTTATGTAAAGTATGTCTTTACAATTTTACTAATTTGATGCCTTTCTATTGTTTATTATTCCAAAGTACATTGTTTCATTATGGTCTTAATAAGACTTTGTATACCAGTCCCTATCCTGTATGTTAGTACCCCAATCTGTTGTGCTCTGTTAGCTTCTGGTTTTGCATAAGCTGTTCATTCTGTCCTGATCTGCTTTGCTTATATCCTTTATCTTTCATGATAGGACAAGTGTTACCTATTGTGTGTGTGTCTGTGTGTATCTGTGTCTGTGTTTAGCTTGTCATGATTAACAATGTAAGATATTTTGGATCATCTGGATGGTCCAGTTTTTAAATCACCTTATTGCTGAGACTTCTGGGCTGGTATTTATTAATGTTATTGTCTAAGATTCATTTTTATTTTATGTGTTCTAAGTGACTCCAGATGTAAGGCAGGCCTCTAAGGTTGTTAAGTCAAGGATCTCTGAAACTCATGGAAGCTCTGTCTAGAAAAATGTGCATGCAGTTTCAGGGAATTCGTGGAGCATCTGAAGCTCATCCTTGGACCCCTGTAGTCCTTCATACGTTCCTAAAAGCAAACTTTTACCTTTAATAAACATTTTCCATGTAACCCACAATAATCGCATCCCTCAGCTTTTGGGATGAAGCTATGTTCAAAAGACCTGCCTAGGTGAACCTTTGAAAATGGACAGGAGCTGGAGCTTCAATAAAATCCAGTGGGAAGGGGCTGGGACGATTCTGGTAATAACTTAACGAAGGGAGCCTCAGTAACGCCGGTCCGTGCACATTTATCTGCCACTTGCTGAGCTCCTACCACGCAATAGGACCCGTACTGGGCGCGGGGGCCAGGCGCTGAGAGACTTCAGCAATGTAGCAGCGGTCAGCGCTGCGGAGCAGGAGGAGGCAAAGCCCCCTCCACGAGGCCCAAGACCCAAGTTCGCTGCCTTTCCATCCCTGGCCTTCCCTCCCTCGTCCTTGTCTTCCAACTGGGGGCTTTGTATGGGGACGCGGCCACTACTCCAATCTCTCCTGCAGTACCGCCGGCGAGAACACTGATTTTTCTTTTACCTGTTTGTAACACGCTTTGCAGGCAGTGTTTTCACCTAGTGGACTCAACCTTGTCGGCACCCGTCAATTCTCCACGGAGTCACCAAACGCGCCCGGCTGCCAACCTGCCTCCGAAACAAAGAGGTAGGAGCCCCACCCAGACAGGAATCGAGCCGTCGCTGGAGCTACTCTAGGAAGTCGGGAGGATAGCGTCCTCCTTTTATGCGCGATCTCGGCGGGCCGGGGTGTGGTGGGGCGTGGCTTGAGGGCCTGGGGGGCGGTGCGCCGCGCACCGATTAGTTGAGATCCGGCAGTGCTTTTTACTGGTGACCAACGGAGTCAGGATGCCATGGTCGGAGGTGTTGTCTCCCGCCAGCGAGTTCCTGCTGCACGCTGGCCGACTCCTCCGTCGGAGTTCTGGAGGTGACGGCCCAAGACCTGGGCCGGTTGTCTCTCAGTCCGAAGTGTTTTGTCGTGTGTGAGGACGTTTCATATCCCAGGGTGGGATTCATGGAGGAATTTATGGAGTCCTTGCGTGGCCCAGGTTCTTTCAAAATTCCCACTAGGCCTATTAAGATAATTTTCTAATAACTAATTTTTAAAATTTAATTTAGTTGCATTGGGAAAGGATAGACTCAGGGTACGGAAGGGCACTGACCTCTAAGGCTGTGGAGGTTATGAGGACTGGGGCCAGCTGAGTTGATCATTTGAGGCCTTTTGCTAAGAAAGAGGGTAACTATGGGTTGGAGTGGCAGAGGTCTGGGGACAGCCCCTGGGCAGATCACTTAAAAAGTCATCAAGAAAAGGAGCGAAATGCTTTTATGCCCTTGATCTGCTGGTTATGTGGGGGCATTCTTTAAAATGGACTGTGGGTGGGGAGGGTGAGGGACTTTAGTCACAGTAGGACTATAATCCACTTTCCACCCCATTGACTCTCAAAGGAGCCTTCCAGGAGTGCAGTAGATGTGGGAAAGACCTGGGAGGTCTTCATACTGTCAGGGGGAGAAGTCTTCAGGTGGAGCTCCGAGAGTCTTTGCATTAGAGCATTCACACTGGTGAGTAACCCTACTAATATAATGAATTCCACCTTAAGATGGAATTCCTGCCTTGGAATTCACAAAATTCACACTGGAGAGGCCTTTTCAATAACAATGTGGAAAAACTTCTGGTAAGAGCTCTCACCAACTTCAGCATCAGAGCAGCCACAGTGCGCAGTTATCTGGGGATTTACTGAGTGTAGGACACTTTCATTCTGACCTGATACTTTGATATTTCTTCTTCTTTCCTGGGGTCACTAGACTGGAAATGTCCTTTGTGTCAGCTAATTTTGTCCTGCTCCCTGAGGACAGGGCTAACCACATTCAGCCCAGGGTTGCCACTCAAAAATAAATGAATGAATTCAACAAATAAGAGGTGGCGAATGATGAATTGGATATTTCAAATTTAACCGAAGTTGGCGCCATGATGCCTTTGCTGTCCTTTATTTTTCTATGCAAATTCTTTACTCTCACCCATCTAATCTAAATAGTATCTCTTTATGTGACATGGGGATAGGTAAAATATTAAACAGGTGAACTAAAATCTTTCTTTAGCTGAAGAAATTGGTCCATCATATAATTTACTCAAATATAAGATAGGCACAGGTTGCTTTAAACATACTCCTTACCCCTGCAACTTTCAGTACTGGGGAAAAAAAATCAATATTTTACCTGTGTCATCAAAATCTTTCATAATAGCCTTTGCTTATGTCTTGATCTCATTTCTATTTTTTACACATTATTTCCATCTTGGATATATTTGCTCTTCACGTGAGCTATCTTAAATGTATTTGCTGGGATTCAGTGTTCTTATTTTTTGCAGCTTCATCATCATCACAAGCTTGATTTTCCTCAAATGTATTAATATGCACAGGATAATTCTGAAAATTAGTTTTGAAATGTCTCGTTATGAAAAGGATTAGAACCTACTGCAACACAAAGCATGTGCTAGAAGCCTTGCTGGTGAGAACAGAGTCCTGTCAGAGCTGGATGTTCTGTCCTTCAAATACAGGCATGGCCTCTTTAACTCCTTTTCTCTTTCCCTCTTTCTCTTACAATATTTGCTCAGGTATCTTAGGAAAATGTCTGTCCTTTTTTTCTATGTCACATGGACCCATTTGTGAGCTAGAAATAAGTTCCAGTCTGGCAAAGAAACAGCAGTATGCAGGAATGCAAGTGAATCAAGGAAAAAGTAGCCATTTGTTTTTAAGACACAGTGGACCAAACAGCCAGTGCCACCAATATGTAAAGACCCTAAGCATGTCCAGCAATCCCTTCAGAATTTAACATGGATTGTATAATCTTGGTTATTCCCTGAATTTCAATTTTCTCATCCATAAAGTGGGGAAAATACTCACCCTTCAAGGTTGTGGAAGTGTGATACGTAACGATACATCTGAAAGCCCATTGCCTGGTGTATATAGTAGGAGCCCAATAAATGCAGTTTCTTTTTCTCCGTTACCCACTTTCCTTGTTCTCTGATTTACCCCCCAAGTTAAGGATGTATTCTTATAGATTTCAAAGAGAATGAAAATTCTATCTCAATCACTACATTGTACTAATTTTTATTTTCTACCGTGTTTTATCTTAAATACACCTTACCTCATCTGCCCTAAAGATGCTAGGTAGACCTTGTGAGTTGACATGGGAATTTAATTACCATTATAACTGTTTCTTTATCAAGACTAAGCAGTGGATTTACAATGAAATTGCCAAATGTATTGTGTTTGACAAGGTCTATTACAGCTTTCTTCCTTTAGAAATGGGTATTTCATTGTGATGTGCTTAAAGTCTCTAGGTTTCCTGAAGAGTCAATACTGTATTCTCCTTTTTATAAATTTTAATTCTTGTTTCTCAAATTAAATTCCGCATCTCAGCCAATCATGCCACCTATGTATTTATGGTTGATTTTAAGCAACTTGATTTTGATAGTGCCTTGGTGTATTTTTCTTCGTGTTTTTTCTGCTTGGTGTTTGTTGAGCTTCTTGGATCTGTGGATTTATAGTTTCATCAAATTTGGGAAATTGTCAGCCAGCCATTATTTCTTCAAATGTTTTCTCCTGTTTTTTTTTTTTTTTTTTTACCTTTGGGACTTTAATTACACATATATTAGGTTGATTAAAGTTGTCTCACAGCTCACCGATGCTGTTAATCCTTTTTAAAAAAGTATTTTCTACCCCTATCATTTTAGAGTTTCTATCCAGTATATTTTTCATCTCATTGTATTTTTCATCTTTAGAATCCAGTTTGGGTATTTTAAATACCTCTGTGTGTGTCTCTCTCTCTATGTGCTCCTGTTTTCCTTTACTTTCTTAAACATATGAAGTATAATAACTGGGGTGTATGTGATGATAATTATGTTTATTTTAGAACTGAAGGACCAATGCACAGGATCAAGAGGAAAACTGGAAAGAGTACCCTCCCCAGCTTTTAATGAACCAAACAGTCAATAAATGAATAGGAAAAAAGAATTCACCATTGAGTCACACATTTCCTTCCAACTATTAAGTCAAATAATATGTAGTTTCTTCTCATTGAGGTTGTATTTGTTCTGTCATAATCAAGTCTTCAACTTCTGTGTACAGCACAGGAGAACAAGTATGTTTATGAGGCCGTAGGGGAACTCACTGATGTTAACAGAAGATCTGAACAAAACCCAAAGCAGAATTATAAAGCAAATGTAAAACTACACATGAAGAACTGGCATATGGTTTAGATCTGATGAGAACTGGCCCTAAATTTTTATCCATATAGTAGCTATTTTTAGTGTTCTTATCTAATAATTACCATCTGTGACATTTCTAGATTTATTTCTATTGATTTTCTCCTCATTATGGGTCATATTTTTCTGTTTCTTTGAATGCTTTTAATTTTTGATTGGGTGCCAGACAATGTAAATTTTATGTTGTTGGATGCTGTATTTTTTTTTTTTTAAATTCTAAATAGTTTCTAGTTTTGTGCTGGATGCAGGTAAGTTACTTGTAAATAGTTTAATTCTTTTGAGGCATTTTATGATTTCTTAAGTGGGACAGAGCAATGTTTAAGTATAGTGCTAATTTGGCTCATCAGTGAAGCAGTACCCTTCAGAGTGCCCTGCCTGATGCCCTGTGTATCACAAGGTCTCTTTACTTTAGTTCCCAGGGACCACTATTTTGTAACCAGGGACCAGTACTTCCATGAGAATCTAATGCCTGATGATCTGAGATGGAGCTGAGGTGGTGATGCTAGCTAGCGCTGGGGAGCGGCTGCAAATACAGATGAAGCTTTGCTTGCTTGCCTGCCGCTCACCTCCTGCTGTGTGGCCCGGTTCCTAACAGGCCATGGACCAGTACTGGTCCGTGGCCTGGGGGTTGGGAACCCCTGCTTTAGAACATAGCCATTCCTAGACCTGTGTGAGCTCCAAGAATTCCACCTGCTTCTTCCCACAGGTTCTTTCCTTGGCTTCAGGTAGTTGTTTCACACACATGCTGATCAGTACCCAACTGAAGAGTTGAAGGGAACTTCCTGCAGATCTCTGGAGCTCTATTGATTGTCTCCTCTCTCGTACTCTGTTCTGCCTTGGCCTCTCTGAATTCTCAGTTTTGTCCCTTGAATTTGGAGAGTCTGCCTACTCTGTTTGAGTTCCCGCTCCCTGCAGTGCAGCCTGGAAACTCTTGCCAGATGGTAAACTGGGTCAGTTCTAGGACTCATCTAATTTGTTTCTCTTCTCTTAGGACCCCCTGTCCCGCCCTGCCTATTGTCGCATGTATGTTTCATATATTTTGTCTGGCTTTTTATTTGTTTAAGGGAGGGTGGTAAATTTAGTCCCTGTTACTCCATCATGGCCAGAAGCAGAAGTCCTATTTATGTATTCGGATTTGTTCATTTCATTAATTTCATCTATAAGGTTTTTGTTTACGCTGATTTGGGGGATGACAGGCCTCTTTTAAGGCTGTTTTCATTTTTTGAAATAAAGGCCATCATTTCTCATTGTTTCCTTATGCAACTAGGAGGACAGGATTAATTTACACATTAGAATTAATTTAATTTGCATTGGTCCCTGGGCAGCAGAGAAAGTCAGGTCTCTGGGATCAAGTACCAGCCTGCTTGGGAAGCACTGCTGACCAGAACAGTGAGTTTGGCTGCCCCTGCCTCACACTGTAAGTTAGGAATGAAAAAAGCCCCATTTATTCTTTCTTTTCCTTGCAATTTTGTTGAGTAAACAAAGAACTCTATGAGCACAGGGTTTCAAATTATACTTAGTTTCAGATCTTCTCTCTGCTACTTATAAATTACATGATCTTGGGCAAATTATTGAATCTCTTTTTGTCTCTTTCTTCATCTGTAACATAGTAGTATAAAATCTACTTTTCTTAAGGTTGGTAGTGGGATTGAAAACTGCTTCGTTAATTTCCAGGTGCCTGGAGGAAAAAGAGAAAACAAGGCTCCTAGGCCAACTAACTCTCATAACCCTAAGCCCAGCTCTCTGCCACAGCCTGATCCCATCCCACCCCATGTACCCTAGTTTGTAGATCTCCTCCCTTTATAGCCCACACTGTCCATATGGTTCCACTCTGCAACCAGGATCTAAGAGCCTGGCCCAGGCAGCTGCTCAGGGTTCCCTCAGGTGTGTGCAAAGGCAGATATCTGGGAAAGGCCTGTAGAGCGAAGCTGGACAGAGCCTATGGCTCCTGGGATCGAAACCTGGAGCCACCTGCACTGCTATTGGGCTTGAAGCTAAATAGAACTAGAGTCTAAGGAAGGAAGGTAGGCTGGTTCTGCCTGGCAGTCACATCTAACCCCAAAGTCCTACTGATTCTGCCTGCTTTATATCCTTTCATTCTGTCTCTTCTTCATCCCTATGCCACTACTTCAGTTTAGGTAACCATGTTACTCTGGAGTTACTGCAACAGTCTCCTGATAAATATGTCTTCAGTTTTTCACACTGTGGCTTACATGATCTTTCTGGAGTGCACAATAGAACAAGAGATGGTGTCACTCCCCATTAATGGCTCCCCAGTGCTCTTAAATTCCTTAGATGGCACGCAAGGCCTGTGCCATCTGCTAATGCTCAGTTTATCTTTCCAGCCCAGCCTCTTCTAACAACTCTCTGTTCATTGCGCTCTATTCAACAGGTACACCTATTGAATGTTCCTTCACCCTTCCTGGCATTTCCATGTGCTGTACCTTCTGCCTGGAAACCATTTCCCTTCTGTCCTCTCTTTGCTAATCCCTTCATATCCTTAATTAAGGAGCTTGGAGAATGAGTATCTATTGTGAATGGAAACCTGGGAGGCACACCACAGCATCCGCTACACTAAGACTTTTCTTTCCCTTCTGCTTTCATACAAACAGGATCATCAAGGACCTGGCACATAAAAGGTATTTAGCAAATGTTTTCCCCTTCTCTACTTATTCCTTGGGTGGTTTTTTAGATTCTGGAATACTCAGATACACTTAGGATACTGCTGCCTATCAACAATTTCATATCACTAATATAAGCTAACATTTATTAAGTACTTATCTGTCCCTGTCACTGGGATAGGTGTATTATTGCCTTTGTTTCCTATAACCACCTATGGATAGGTGCTATTCTTCTCCTATTTTTACAGAGGAGAAACCTGAGACTCAGATTAAGTGACTTACCCAAGGCCGAATTGTGTCTCCCACAGAATTTATGTTGAAGCCCTAACCTGCTGTACCTCAGAATGTGACTCTATTTGGAGATAGGGTCTTTTAAAAGAGGTAATTAAGTTAAAATAAGGTTATTGGGGTGGGTCCTAATCCAGTGTGGTTGGTGCCCTTATAAGAGTAAATCAGGCCAGAGACATGTAGAGAGGGAAGACCATGTGAAGACACAGGGAGATGCTGGCCGTCTACAAGCCACGGAGAGAGGCCTCAGAAGAAACTAATTGACATCTTGATTTTGGACTTTTAGCCTCAAGAATGGCAAGATAAGAAATTTCTGTTGTTTAAGCCAGCCAGTCTGTTGGGGCAGCCCTAGCAAACTCATACGCAAGGTCATTAAAGCTAATGAGTACTGAATTTTGGGATTTGTACTGGCTGCCTGCCTCACAAATCCAGACACCACTGCTAAACTTATTTGAGAAGCTGTTGCGATGGCTTCTACCAATTCTAACACAGTGTGCTGGCTAGGTGGGGACTGTACAATGCAGACTGCTTCTCAACAATTATTTGCTGAACAGAACAGAAAATGCTCTAACCCTTTTAAGATGTTCTAGGAAAAAACTGTTGCAGTCTTTCCATCCCACCCAATTCCCAGCCAATCTGCCTTCTCAGGGGCAGTTTCTGAAGGGGCTGCCCTACTGAGTGGCCACGTCCCAGAAGACCATGGTGCAAGGAAAACCTGGCAGCAGCGAGATGGGACAGGGAGTAGCTCCTGCTAAAGCAAATGCCCAACTCCTTGGTTCAGTCTACAGCTGTGTTTCCTCTGAAGCGGCTTCCTCCAGCAGTCCCCATCTTCATTCCAGGCAAGCTTATCTTTCTTCTTGCCTCTCCCTACTTCTGAGTTTTCCTGGTGGGAGCCAAAGAAATAGATCTCTTGGAAAAGAACTCATCTGAAACTATAAGCTCTTGTAAATATTATTGTTCTAATCACAATCATTCTATGACCTTGGTTTCATTTTAATAAAAGGCTCTGCCCATGATCCCTAAAGAGGGATCCAGGAATTCACTAAAGTTTGCATAAACATAATCTTTTTCTTTCTGTAGGTATAGAAGTGCCTTGCTCACAAGTGCACCTTGCATTTCCTTTTGATAGGAGAGTTTTCCCTAGATATGTAATGGAATAAACAAGAAACTCTAATCCTGTTGAGCAGAGGACAATCTTTTGTCCATATTTCTTACCAACCCAGTGGTCTCTGCCCTCGAAGTACCTGGATATTTACTTCCTCCAGACCTGGTGACCAGTATCCAGGACGGTGTATTTGCTGTGAAATCTTTACTAATGGTATTTATATGGGATCTCTAGGTTGCCCATCTACTTCCTGACACCAGGAACAGTCTGCCTCTTCCTTTGCTCTTGCTGGAGACAACAGACCACTCTTGTAAGCAAGTATAAGGGTTTTTTTGTTGTTGTTTATTCAGCTGCATAACTTGGAGAACTTCCTGCTATCAGCGAATTGCAAAATATATGTATGAGCAAGGCACTGAACACACCGAAACAGGAACAGATTATGATTATACAAGTATGGTACCCTTAACTCCCAGGAACATCTCAAAGATAAGGAATTAGTTCCTGTACCATAAACTAAGCACACAGAACATCTGTTGTTGTAATAGCTTCTTTCATACTAACAAAAGTCAAAAGAGATGGTTTCAGGTCAAATTTTGCCTACAAAATATTTTTCTGGTTTTAGCTCTTCTTAGAGTGCCAAATATAGGGCAATGCAGTCAGAATGATGGCTATTTCTGGAATGATCATCACCAAGATCAGAGCTCCAATCCATGCGCTTGCCCTCTTGTGCCCATCCTCTACTTCTCAGATTCTGTTCTGCCCTCTTTCTGGAACCACAACTCTCTTTCTCTGGTCAATTAGCAGCACAAGGTTTCAGAAGTGGGGAGATGTTCTATGGGGTGGAGCACTACTCATTGTCTTCCCAAATTTTTTTGCTTCTTCTCTGTAACAGCATTTTATTTTTCTATTCTGGAATATGAAGTTCTTTTTAAATTATAGTCGACATACAATATTATATTTGTTCCAGGTGGACAACATAGTTTCTATAATAGTGTTTTAAATGAGCAAACTGCCATCCTGCTAGAAGTGTTTCCAGTCTCCTTGTAAGATAGATGTAACCATATAGTCAAATTTTCACCGAAGGATTGGGGCACCTCCCATGACATTTGCTGAGAAGGAAACTGCTTGTTCTTTGGACTAATCACCTATCCTGTGAGCTGGAATAAGGAAATGATAACGATCCGCTTCAGCCATGCAGACAAAAACATCTTAGTCTAGACAAGGGCTTCCTGACATGTATCAGGTGAAATGAAACTGAACTGTCCCTTAGACCAGGGCTTGACAAACTTTTTTTAATAAAGGGTCAATAGTAAATATTTTAGGCTTTGTGGGCCACAAAGCCCCTGTCATTTTTTTTTTCTTTTTACAACGCTGAAAAAACGTAAAAACTATTCTTAGCTTGTGGGCTATAAAAAAATAGGCCATGAGCTGGATTTGGATTTGGCCTGTGAGCTATAGTTTGCTGATCACTTCTTACCTCTGGACATTTATGAGAGAAAAATAAGACTTGTAGCGTAGAGTCAGGGAAGACTTCTCTAAAGAGATGACTTAAGTAGAGATCTAGATAAAGAAAGGAGTGACTTATGTAACTATCCGGGAAGAGAGTGTGGAAGCAGGGAGTTGGAGAGCAAGGACAGAGGTCCTGAGATGGAAATGAGCATGTAATATGGGCCAGTTAGCAATGTATTGCCTAACTCCATTCTCTGCCCTACTTTATGATACTGGAGCTAGACCTGTAAACATTTCCTCTTTGCCAGCTGGCACAAGTTAGGCTTTGCCAATAAAGGGCACACTGGAGGGATAAAGCAAAGAGGAAGGAGCTTCTCCTGGTTCTGGTAATTTTTCCTTCCTGTTCTTAACAAATGCAGCATTTATCCTCTGGTGAGTTCACTGGCATCTCAACCTGCTTCGACTTGCAGCACCTTGGTGAACTTCACCATCCAGTGGGCCATAGCCAGCACTGTGTTGGTTAATATTTAACAACTAGTTCCAAGAAAAAAAAAAAGCCCTGATTTTTAGCATTCACTGACTTCCATGGTGTGAATATTCTTACCATGACCAATTTTAACACAGGTTTGGGAAAAGATGTGTAAAAGCAGCTGTTACAAGCTGTACAAACCAGCTCTAGCACACCACTGGATAACCACACCTTGTCCAGTGAGCTCTGAATTTCAGTCTTGATTGGGGTTGGCAGGGAGCTCTTCTAAGTTTGCTTCTTCCTTGGGTACTCTCCCTCAGCCCTAGAGGTAGTAGCTGTTCCCCATGCTGCTATTCCTATATTCTTTAAGATCTCATCATTATGCCCGTTAGCAGATAATCCCATTTTGCTAGTTAATAGTTCTGTATATTAAACTTTTCCTGTTCAAATAACTAGTGTGGTTTCTGACTCACAACTAGACATTTGTAGATGTGACCCTGTCTGAAGAGGCAGACCAAGATGGATATGAGAAAGGGCCAGGACCAAAGACCCATTCATAGTAATTCTAATATCAAAACCACCACTATCTGAGCAGCTGCTCTGTGCCAGGCCCAGAACTCTAATGAAATAGGCATTTTGGCTATTAAAGCCAAAGGTATCCTAGTTGGCACAGTCATCTTAATAACAGGACATGAAGTGATGATCTGTGGGTGGGACTAGGTAAACAGTTTTCCTAAATCAAGTAAGTCACAGGAAAAACCTTAAGGAGCTTATACGTTTTATGGAATCTGGTCCTAAAATTGATTAGACAAAAGTAAAATTCTATCAAGGTGCATCGGGAAGGCTCTTTTCTGGCACGAACCCTCTGATATCTAATAAGCTCTGAACTCCATCTGTAGGTTTGCCACATTCTTTGTATATAACAGGGCTCTCTCCACTGTGAATTCTCAGATGCTGACTTAGAGAATGAGCTTTGACTGAAGGCCTTCCCACATTCATTACACTCATAGGGCTTCTCTCAGAGGATGTTGCACAAATGAGTGTGCCACCTGAAGGACTGCCCACATTCATGACGTTTGTAGGGTTTCTCTCTTGTATGAATTCTCTGATGCTAAATAAAGTTTGAGCTCTTGGTGAGAGTTTTCCTACAGTCACTACACTTATAGGGCTTCTTTCCAGAATAAATTCTCTCACGGATTATAAGGTGTAAGTTATAACCGAAGGCTTTACCACGTTCACTACATTCATGGTCTTTCTTTCCTGTGGGAGTTTTCTTATGAGTGACGATCATTCACCTGAAACATTTCCTGTGGGCCAGCGACCACCTCAGTCTCTCCACTTTGAGATTTCTCTGCTGCTGCTCCAAAGTGCCCTCAACATCAGAGGTAGCGTCAAATGTAGTGTGGTGGCTGACGAATGACTACTTGAGATTTATTACTTGTAGGAAAATTACTGTTTGACTATCGCCATAGGAACGAAAGGCTTTTGATCATAGGGACATAACATTCTGATAACAAGCTTTCTGCTTCTGTACTCCCCGCTTGCACACCCCGGCTTATAGGTTGACAGGTAGTGAGTAGGAGAAAAATAGACCTTTGTGTTCAGACAGAATGAAGAATGGGATTTGGGGCTTAAAAACCCTGTACCTCTACATTTCAGGGCTGCTTAATTTGGGGTCTGTGTACCCCTGGCAGACCCAGCTGGCTGAATAAAGAGTGTGCTTCCTATAACTCACTAATTTCTGGTGGTCCGTGTGTCTTTCGGGGGCTGGCAGCTACAACAGTAGAGGGGCCAGCGGTGGGTTTTTCTGAGAACATCTATGATTCCACTTCAATAACAGATGATTGTGAGTTCACTGGCATCTCATAATAGCATTTTATTTTTTTACTCTGGAATGTGAAGCTCTTTTTAAATTATAGTTGACATATAATATTATATTTGTTCCAGGTGTACAATAGTGTCCATATTAGTGTTTTAATTGGGCAAACTGCCATCCTGCTAGGGGTGTTTTTCAGCCTCCTTGTAAGATAGATGTGGCCATGTAGTCAAATTTTCACCGAAGGATTGGGGCACCTTCCATGATACTTGCTGAGAAGGAGATTGCTTGTTTTGTAGGCTATTACTTCACCTATCCTGTGAGCTGGAATATGGATATGGTAATGATCCAGCTTCAGTCATGCAGACAAAAACATCTTAGCCTAGGGGATGGGTGGTTAAGTGACAATGATCCTTTGTCTTTGGGCTCTGGGTCATCTTCTGTAATAATGATGGAAAGTGTAAATATACCTGTTCTGGAGAAATGACACTTGGATTAGGATTTCTGGCATGAAAAGAAAAGTTTAAAAAATATTCAGCAGACACATGAGAAAGTCTGAAAGGATATTTACTTAAAATATGAACAATAGTTATCTCATGGTGATGAGAGTAAGCAGGGGAGAGGCTTTCTTCTTTTCCCTTCCCCCCCTGCTTATCTGTTTTCTCTAATTTTTCCTTAACAGAACACTGCAAAATGTTTTTAAAAAATAAAATAAGTTTCAGGGGAGGATCTTCTTTTCAGGACTTACTCTTTAAAAATATGAGCGAAAGTAATATTTTCAAGAAATTGGGGAGTGATCACCTGATATGAGGAAAGGGAAAAGTAAGAAAGAATCATAGGGTTAGGGAAAAGGGCTGTTCCTAAAGGTGGACTCCACTCTCCTAATTCTGCAACCTTTACTTCTTCCCACCCACTTCCTGCTCCATAAATCTGCAGCCACTGAAAAGGATCCCCAGTCAGCTCTCTCCTTTATTGAAGGGACAACTGCCAGTTCTGTGTCTACCTCCCTGGTACTCTCTGCCTTTCCCTTTGACTTGTTCCTTAAAAAATGAAGAGAAAGGAAAAAAAGGAAGAAAAGAATGCATCGCCCTTTGTTTTTAAATGTCTGTAACACTTTTTGTGTTTTATCTATAAAGCTCTCTATAGTTTAAAGGAGATCAAAGCAATGCTTTGATAACTCAAGACCACTTGATTAAAAAAAATACAGTTTTTCCAGGTTAAAAGCTTCTGGTTAAAAAATCTGCAATATGCTTGCTGAAAAAAAAAAATCTAACAATAATTAGTTAGCTTTTTAAAAGTAAAGTATTAAGTTGATTAATAGAGACTTACTAAACAGAAGTAAAGGTGTCAAGACAAAGTCTAGAAGAAAAGCAAGGATGTGCTGGGAGGTAAAATCATACTTTTGGAATAAATTCTAAGATCAATCTCTATTTCTAGTTTTTCCCATTTTGTTGCTAACAAGAATTTGATTTTTCAGATGCTTTTGTTTGGTGGTGGGTTGTGGTATAAAACCAAATATTAAATAGAATCTTCTTGATTAGCAACATATTCATGCTATGTTTCCTATGGTTCACAATGTTAGGGGTCAGCAAGAACAGTTTACAGTCCAGAGGCTCTAAATCTAGAGTTTGCTACAGGGAGAGGAAAGGAGGCTCATGAGAGTGTATGCAGGCTAGGAAGGAAGTTTTTGCTGTAAATTTGAAGGGTAGAAGGTAAATACTGACATTAGATGGGGTTAAGTGGTAGATAAAGCTGTATCTCACATGAGAGTTGCTTTATAGCTTAAAAAGTGTTTTGGGAGGCATGAGAAAGTTAAAAGAAAAATAATCTCAAGGCTAGCCTCTAGCGTAGGGCAGAAGTATTTTGAGTTAGGCGTCAAGAACAGAGGAGATGAGGCAGGAAGTGAATGAAATATTTTCTGGCCCTGTTTTAGGGCTTTCTAAAGCTAAGAGATGCTGGTGAAATTTTATAGTCAGATATATCAGTTTTATTTAACCTTCAGAGCTACCTTATGAGGTAGGTTATTATTATTCTTAAGTTTACAGGTGATAAAACAGGCTAAGTCTTTTACTTGAGAGGTAAGAATAGCCAACTTTTGAGTACCTACTATATGTCCTTTATACTCCCTCCTCCTCCTCTCCTTCCCCACAGAATCCTGCTCATCATCATTCTCTAGGCAAGGCTGGGTCTCCTGAGATTCACACTTGAGCTGAGTCTCTTTAGGCTGGAACTGGATGCTCAGAGCCTCCTGGGGCTGCTCCCAGAGATGCCTTCTCCTCCCATGGCTCTTCTTATGCAGGTCCATGTGCAGTACCTGGGACCTGAAGGTGATAGGCACCGTTTGGTTTATGTGGGACCAAAGCTTCCAAGGAGACTTCAGAGATCCTTCTCAGAGTCAGAACAGGGGAAAGAAGAAGAGCTAGAGTCTCATTCAGGGTTTAAGGGCAGAAAAGACAAAGATAGAAACTGCTCTACCTGGCCAGAGAGAGGTTTGAACTTGGCAACTCCCCTTACTGCTGCCCCTCTGTCCAGCCTGAAGGTCACTGATCTGGCTCCCACAACAGATCGCATGTTCCCCTTCCCACCTGTGGTCTTGGTTCATCAAGTCCTTTCTCTAAATCCTCCAGCATAGTCCTACAGCTTCCTCTCCATTCTTAGGGCGATGTCCCCACATCCAGCATTGGAGCTCCTTAGGCAGGATGATCAGGAATTGTTCCAGCACCAGTAATTCCAGGACCTGTTCCTTGGTGTTCCTCTCAGGCCTCAGCCACTCACAGTAGAGAACCTGTAGTCAGCTCAGAGCCTCCTGGGGACCAGAAGTCAGCTCAGGGCCTCCTGGGGCCTCCTGGTAGCAGAGATGCCTGAAGTGTTGGTGGAAGATCTCTTGACTGAAAGAGTAGTTCCCATGTAACTTGGTCTTATATTCCTAGGACTGTTCTTTTGGCTCCATCTTCATAATCCCTTGATCTTGTGTACCTTGAAGGGCCAGAATTTTAGCTGCTGTTAGTGATACAGCCAACCTATCCTGAATTAGCTTCGTAAAAGGCTTATACGAACTGGAGTCTTTCACAGGTATTGGAGAGGCAGCCTCCTCCCAGGTGGCCCCTCCACCCTTTCTCAAATTTCTGTAGTGGCCACAGCAAAAGAAAAATGTAAGTTCCCTCTAAGGGGTTAGATCTTATTCAAAAGCCCAGGATCTGCAGCAGAGCCCTGTTACGTGGCTGCTATGAGCAAGACTTGGTCTCCTGGAAGGTGTCAGAAAAATCGAACAAGATGGGACGCACCCAGAGGCTATTAAAGCTCACAACAGCTGTCGTCGGCCAAAGACAAAAGCGTGGAAGATGAACACAGAAGCCTGTCCTCAGGATAAGCCCTGGTAGCACCACCCCCCCAGCTGAATTTCTACGCGCATCCTTGGGCAGGTGCTCTCCCGAAAGTTCTGGGGAGCGTTCACTTTTCCCCTGGGATCTCGAGAAAAAAGAGGTACGGCACTGCCGCCTCCAGCCCTCTACACCATGTGACGTAACCAGTGCAGCGCAGGCCCTGGGGACCCAGGGGGAATGTGACTTGCCAGTTTTCAATGATTGATCCCTGCCACTCCGTGCAAACATGCGCAGCTTCGGCCTCGGAGTCTCTTTGCAGGGCTGCCTGCGGGGTGTGATCTCTGCAGAAACCACCTCATCTTTCAGGGCCGGTAACAGCAGCGCGCGGGGCCAGGAAGAATCCCGGATGGTGGATGGTGGCCGCTGAGACTTCCCCTCTCAGGCCCCGGAGCGTCAGTCTGACAGTTCAGCGCACGTTTCCATCCCACCTTAAATGCAGGTGGTGAGGCTCCACGCAGGGGTTGGGGGGTGGAGGCGGGTAGGGGGCAAGGACGCGAGCCTAGCGCCTCGCTCCCACAGGAGGGGCAAGAGGCGAACACTTAGCTGTGCACAACGACCTTGCGTTGCCAACGCGCCTGGATGCCTCTGGGGATTGCAGTCCCGGGACAGGTGGAGGCGGTACGGCACGAGTGAGTTAGCTGACCAGTTTGGCTGGCTGCGCTTCTCTGATCCATTTGTACTTAAGGGGCTGTCCACACAGACTGAAACCACAAGGAAAGTCCAGCCTGTGCGTGGCCTGTTGCTCGGGCATGTTCTATTTTCCAGTTTCCAGACCTGGTCAAGGGCCACAGCCTAGGGAGTAGTTACCCTCGAGGAGAAAGTATTCCCAACCACCGACTTACCCTTGTCCATTAGTAAATAAAAACAATTCCTGAGAGAAGAAAAAAGAAATCTAAGGTTTCGGTTTATTGGAGTAGGGGAAATAGGCTTTGCTGATAGAGGAAATTATTGCCTTTTTGTTTTCCGATAATAATAGAGAAATAAGCATTTGATTATTAGTTCTGGAGAAGGTAAGGTAACCATTATGAGAATGGAAAAGTACAGAACATCCAAATTAACACGAGAGAAAAAAGAATGCAGTAGAACTCGGGTAAACCAGCAAAAATAAAAAAGAATCCAGTTGGATCGAAAGAGGAAATCAAAAGCAAAATTACAAACTAGAAGGCAATGAACTCTTCATAGTAAAATCTATGGGACCTAGCAACAGCCATACTTGAAAAAGTAGTCTTAATTACTTCCCTTATTAACAAATACTGATATAAGAGAATTTAAAATTCATCTTAAGAAACTTTAAAAGCATAGGAAAATATGTGCAAAGAAACAAGACAGAGTCAGTAAAGATAAAAATTGTACTGAACGACATGGAAAAATTAAAAATAGAAGAAATTAATTCAAATGCTAATTCTTTTGCAAAGAGCAATAAAGTAGATCGACTTGTTTGGAGCCTGATTTAAAAAAAGAAATAAAAATAAACAAGAATAGGAAGGAGAAACAAAACATAAGTACAGAATCAGAAGAGATTAAAAAAATTAGAGACTATTACATTCAACTTTGGGGTAGTATATTTGAAACCTAGATGAAATAGATTATCTTCTAGCAATATATAAATTATTAAAATTGTGTGCACCAGTTAAATGTTCATAAAGCAACCTTGATTCAAAGGTGGAAGATCCCAAGAAAGTGCTGCAGAGGAATTACATTTAGATGTAACATGAAGCACTTATTTCGGGAAAACAACATTACTAAATGGGAGTCATTAAAATATTTAAGTAGAAACCAGCCACCAAGTTTAATTTGAAATAAATACTTTGCCCTAGCAAAGAATAGTTTAACCCGAGTTTTTTTTTTCTACAACCTATAGTTTATGGTTATAACTAGTGGGGAAAGAAAAGCAAGAAAATTGTACATATTATGCTTTTGTGATGAATAAAGTTTTTGATAAAAAAAATTAGGTAATTATAGAAAGAGGAAAAAAATGGCGTAGATGATCTGGCGACGAAATCAAAGTTGTAACAGAAACAAGGAGCAAACAGCAAGGAAAAATCGCCTGGGATCTAGATGAACAATCCATACAACTATGGAGAAATCTGAGAAATCACCCTGCAATGGCTGAAGGTAGGATGGGGCGAGGATGCGAGGCTACCCGATCCTGAGCAGCTGAGTAGGGCAGAGACTGAGGCAGTGGCAGACGCCTCTTAAAGGAGCTGTGCCTCCAGTGGACTTTTGTGGTGATGGACCTGCTCGCTCTGAGCACCAGTGCCAATCTGGCTGCTTGCAGGGAGCACCAGGGTCTTACAGGGAGAAATTGTTGGAGTGAGGGCCAAGGCGAGACTCGCTCTGTACAGAAGTGCCAGGGTATCCATTGTTCCATGTTGAGTCCTATCCCCTCCCAGTGTGCTGACACAGCACCGCCATAGCTGAGAAGTCATCAAACTGGATAAGAGGTTGCTCTGCCCATACGATTTCTGGAAACTCCATCTCCTCCAACTTGCGGTCCCACCTAAGCCATATTCAGCTATATCCTCAGTGAGTCAGGTGCTCCTTGCTGAGCAGCACCTAGACTCACACTGGAGGCAGCTGGCCTTGGTTTCTGGTGTGGCGTTTTGAGGCAACTATAAGCACAGCATCTGTGGGTTGCTTGATGAATCTTAACAGGTGGCCCTGGAGGAGCAGAGGCTTGGGCTAAATTTGGCCTGCAGCTGAACCCCTCTCAGAACTGTGCCACTGTACACCTACTTCACAAATCTACACTAATAAGACCAGGAGACTTAGGATCTTTGCTTAATACATAGAAACAGACATGGAAAGGCAGCCAAAATGGGAAGACAAAGAACCATATGAGAAAACAGAGATCCAGAAATAATGGAGTCAAGTAATCTAACAGATGCAGAGTTCAAAACACTGGTTATAAAGATGCTCAATGAACTTTTGGGAAGTGTAAATAAATTCAGTGAGAACTTCAACAAAGAAATAAAAAATGAAATAAAAAATGAAAACGGAAACAGAAACAGAAATTATAAAAGAGAACCAGTCTGAAATGAAGAACACAGTATCTGAGATGAGAAGTATATTAAATAGAATAAACAAAGGAATAAACAAAGTGAATAAAGAAGATAAAATAATCTATCTAGAGGATGAGAAAGCCAAGGATACTCAATCAGAATGGCAAGAAAAAAGAAGCCAAGACTATAAAAATAATTTAAGGAGAATATGGGACACTATGAAAGGTCAAAAATATCTCTCTCATTAGTGTACCTGAAGGAAAACAAGATGTTGAACAGCTATTTGAAGAAATAATGATGGAAAACTTTCCTAACCTGGTGAAGGAAATGGACATACAATCCCAGGAAGCTCAGAGAACCTCAAAAACCAGGAATCCAAAGAGGCCCACACCAAGACACATCATAATTAAAATGCTAAAGGTTAAATACAAAGAAAGAATCTTAAAAGCAGCAAGAGAAAAGCAGATAGTTACCTACAAGGGAACACCCATAAGACTGGCAGCTGATTTCTCAAAAGAAACTATGAAGGACAGAAGGCTTGGCACAAAATATTTGAAGTGATGAAGACCTAGGATCTACCAAGAACAATTTATCCAGCAAAGCTATCATTTAGAGTTGAAGGACAGATAAAGAGCGTCCCAGGCAAAAATAAACAAAAGGAATTTATCACCACCAAGCCAGTATTACAGGAAATGTTGGAGGAACTTATTTTTCCTATTTCTTTTCTTTTCTTTTTTTTTTTTTAGGGAAGGCAACCCTTGGTTGACCTCAGAGATTGCAAGGACCTTGACAGTTTACAATCTCTTATTTTTTATTTATTTATTTTTTTACGCCTACAGTACTTGGTCTTCCTAGGTGGTCTCCCATCCAAGTATTAACCAGGCCTGACCCTGCTTAGCTTCCAAGATCAGATGGGATCAGTCTTGTTCAAACTGGCATGGCCATAGACTGGAGAGACTTCTTTAAGAAGAAAAACATGTATCAAAAACAGGAATAAAGAATAGTAACAACTACATTCCTATCCATAAGTACCTTAAATGGAAAAGAATTAAGTGCTCCAACCAAAAGATAGTGTGGCTGAAAGGATAGGAAAACAAGATCCCTATATATGAAAAGGAAAGAGATGGAAAAAGATATTGCTTTGATAGACCTAGAAGGTATTTGTCAGAGAAAGATAAACACTAATTTCACTTATATGTGGAATCTAAGTAATAAAAAGAACAAACTAATCAAAAATAGACTCACAAATATAGTAGAAAATTTGGTGATGGACAGAGGGGAGGGGAGTTTAGGGGGCTGGGAGAATGGGGTGAAGGGTTAAAGAAGTACAAATTAGTAGCTGATGGATGGTCACGGGGATGAGGAGCACAGCACAGGGAATGCAGTTAGCTTTAATACTTTGGCTAGGTGGAGGGTCAGGGGAGGGAACAATTGAGGTGATTGTTTTATGAACTATATAGATGTTTAACCAATGTACTGTATACTTGAAACAAAATAAAAATAAATTTAAAACAATTAGATAAATATAACCTTGGATGTTCATTCAAGTATTTATTAAAGAAAAATGCATATGTAAATCTGGGCCTGGGTTGGAGGTGAGAGAATACAAAAACAGTCCTCTGCTCTCAAGAAGCTAAACATCTGGGTAGTTGGGAGTGTGAAGAAAATAAGAGAACATACATAAAAGATTTACAGTATAATGGCTTCCTGTAAGCTGTGAGGTTGGAGAAACAATAGACTTTGGTTTGTCCATTCAGACAAGTCATGTTCAGGGTTTGAATTTTTTTTTTTTTTACAATGAACAATGTAAAAAGAAAGAGTACCAAGGCATATCCCTTTAAAGAAGTGAGTGTGTGCCCAACAGAGCCTGTCAGCCATGTTATCTGAGTTTAAAGGAAAAGCTGATTTTAAGTGTTAGGGACTCTGAATACTACAAGGGGATCAGAAGTGTCTGCGATAGAAAACTGGACCTTAAAGGAATGAGCACAATACAATAGCTGTTTAGGACAGTGAACAGACTAGACCTTGAAATGAGAGTTTCATGAAGTGAGAGACAAATTAGTATGGGATCAGATGAGAGAGCACATTAAATGCCAAGCCAAGAAGTTTTACTTTAGGTAATGGCAGCCACTGGCTCTTTTTTTCTAATGTGAGTTTACATATGTTTGTGTGTGAGATGATGATAGCAGTGTTTTAAGCAAATCAAATAGTGGTGTATATATGATGGATTAGAACAGTGAACAGTTTCGAGGTGACAACAGCCATGAAAGACCAGGCTCAGAGAAACCTTACTGCACTTTCACTCTCAGGATCTAAAGGTGCTGCCAGATCTGACCTACAGATTCTTTATGCTGAGGAAAGTACATGGGGGCAGTCTCTTTGATCACACATCCACAGAAATGGTTGTGGATACCTTTCAGAGGTAATCCAGAAAAACTATTTTACTCAAGATTCTAATCAGACTCCAGAGACAGAGAAACCAGTCTATTCCTTCCAAACTTGCCCTCTGCTGTTTACCATAAGGCTTAACTTAAGCCCAAACATACAAGACATGGTCACAGTGTCACATCCTTTACCAGAAGTCGACTTCAAGGGTAGGGAGAAAGTTCCTCTAAATCTTTATTTCATCAGAGATTCTGAAGCTGGAAAAAGAAATAAATTGCACTCTAGCTCGAGCCAAGACATCAACATATTTACCTGCTCTATTTTCATCATCCTCAACTACTACATTCAAACACATCCTGCTTCAGGAAAGAAATGGTTTGGAAGGAGCTAGTTAATGAGTAGATTCAGTAACCAATGCCACTAGTGTTCTTGGTAAAAGTAGACTGGATAGCGTGTTGGGAGAGAGACCTCAATGAGTTGAAGGAGATAAAGAATTTGATTAAAAAATTGGCTACGAAGGGAGATGACATAGGGGAAAAGGGAGGTGGGGTTGAACTTTGTTTTTTTTAGGATGGAAGACCCTGAACATATTTTTATACATTTGGGAAGGGGCAGTAGAGAAGACAGTCAAAGATACAGGAAAGAGACAGGATAAGAGGATAGAGTGAGGTCCCAGAGGGAGGGGGATAGGAAACACAGATAGAAAAGTGAGCCCTAGATATGAGAAAAGGCAGCTCTTCAATTGAGAAGGGAGCAAAGATTGAGGTAGATACATGTGTATTAAAGATGCCTGAGGGATGAGGATGGGAACAGTAAGTAGACAATGTTTCTGTGTGAAGCTCTCTAACTCTCTGTGAAATAAGACATCAGGTGCTAAGACAGGTTGGTGAGTGGGTGGTTAGATGTGTAAGGAGAGAGGAAGGTATTAAGTAATTATTATAGACAACAGGAAAGGATGGTGACTAGGGATTGGATTAGTGTTGAGTGCCCAAAGGTGTAGTCTTTCTAGGTGTGTGATTTTCCTCCTTGACCCAGGTGCAGGATCAGCAAAAGAGGACTATTAGGACTGTCCATGGTGGGGTTTTGTTCTGACTAGGTACATGGGACTGAAAGATAATAAGGCAAAAAGGTAAATGAGGCAAAGGGGATATTGGTAAAAGAGTGGCTGAAATGTTAGACAATGGTATCTAATCGAGAAAGGTAAAACCCAGGGAGGGATAGATGATAGGATATAGTAGAAAGGTCACTGAACTGGAGAGCCCGATGAGTTATAAGAATAGAAAAAGTAAACCATACAACAGTACCTTGGCTCCTTTGAAATAATTCAGATGGTCCAAAGAACCTTTCCCAACACACCAAAATTTGCCTTCTGATATGAAAAAGTTAAGACTTCCTCATTCTCTGATTATTACTTTCTGAAAACCAGTTAAGCAACCTGCAAGAATTAAAGTTCTCTCATTATCATATTTGCAGGGTATTTATTGATCTGATCTCTGAATACTTTCATAAAACAGCTTACTCCTAGCCTCTCCAAGAAAAATCTTAATTCAACTCTGTAGTACTATAGTAACATTTTCCACTAACTACTAAATTTGTTTCTCTAAGATATATCATCCTACAGAAAGACAAATACTGCATGCTTCCATTTATATATGGTATCTAAATAGTCAAACTTGCAGAAGCAGAGAGTAGAATGGTGGTTGACAAGGGCTGTGGGGTGAAATAGGGAGTTGTTAGATGGGTATAGTTTGTTATGGAAAATGAATAAATTCTAGAGATCTGCTATATGACATCGTGCCCATAGTTAAGAATACTGTATTACACTTAAAATTTTTGTTGAGGGGTAAATCTTATGTTAAGTGTTCTTACCACACACACACACAAAGACATATCATTGAAAATTTGTACAAATTCCTCCCCAGTCTCCCCAATCTCTGCATTTACTTACACTAGGCCAAGACTCTTCTGACTTCAAGTAGGATCAGAAATGTAGACTTATAACATCTTCCAGAAGGCTTTAGCAGGTGGAACATGTTTTCCCCTTTCCTTCAAAATGCCTTAGACAATTACTGCCCACAGGAACTACTGCTAAAAATAGCTATCATCTGTATATCTAGGGTTGTGCTAGGTGCTTAACAAAATTGTCTCCTTTAATCTTCACAATAGCCCCACAGGGGAGGTATCATTATGTTGAATTTGCAAATGAGAAAACCAAGAAACACAAAAATTTTTGCCTAAGATCACAGAGATTAAAAGAGACAGAACCAGGATTTCAGTATGTCAGATTCCAAAGTGCCACTATACTTTCAAATCCTATGAGTCACAACTTCTCCCTTTACATGAAAGAAGACTCACCATCCACTTCTTTTTCTTAATTAAATCAGCTGCTTCTGTATTTAAAGACTCACCATCCACTTCTTTTTCTTAATTAAATCAGTTGCTTCTGTATTTTTCTTAATTAAATCAGTTGCTTCTGCATTTAATTTTGCTAGGAATGAAAGAACAAGCTCAAACTCCCTAATCTATACATTGACATTTATTCTCATTTAAAACTTCAGGATCATTTGCAGATGTTTGGATTAGACTCTGTCCCAGGAAGGACCATCTACCCTAGAGTTCAGGATATCATACTCATCTTACATTCCCCTGGTACAGTTTATATTATAGAGAAAAAGACAAGGAAAAGCTATTAGATTTGCAGTGCTGCTGAATAGTACATGCAAAGGCACCATTTTGTGATGATGTATATGCTCTATATTCAAGTTTCTCCATTGGCGAGATTTTCCTGTGGCGTGGAATCTCTGATGATAAAGGAAGGAGTGAAAGTGTAATTAAAGGCTTATCTTGTCAAGTTTTCTGATTTACCACATGGGAAACATTTAGGAAGGACATATCTACACATGACCTGAGGTTAAGTACTCTAAACTGAATCAAATGAAAATTGCTCTTTGGAAACTTGGAATTTTCCAAATAGTTATAATGGCTAAAGGTAGACATAACAGTATTTAAAAAACAAACATACATATAAATAAATGGATATATTTATCATTGCTGTGTTCCTAGGGTTATGATCCTGTGGTTTCTCCGATACTGTGTAAGATCTGAGCTCTGACTGAAAGTTTTTCCACACTCATTCATAAATTTTCTCACTAGTATGAATTTTCTGATGCCTAACAAGGTCTGAGCTCTATTTGAAGGCTTTCCCGCATTCATTACATTCATAGGGCTTTCCTCCACTATAAATTCTATGATGCTGACTAAGGTCTGAGCTCTGATTAAAAGTCTTGCAACTTTCATTGCATTCATAAGGTTTCTTTCCACTGTGAATTCTTTGATGCTGAATGAGTTGTGAGCTCTCCCTAAAGGCTTTCCCACAGTCACTGCATTTATAAAACCTTTCCCCTGTATGGATTCTTTGATGTTCTATAAGGACTGAGTTCCTACTGAAGGCCTTTCTACATTCACTGCATTCATAAGGTTTTTCTCTAGTTTGAATTATTTGATGTCTCATAAGATCTGAGCTACCTCGGAAGATTTGTCTGCATTCATTACATTCATAAAGTTTCTTTTCCTTATGAATTCTCTGCTGTCCATTAAGTTCTATATGTAAACTGAAGGCTTTCTCATATTCAAGTTTCTCTCCAATATGAAGTCTTTTATGTTGAAGAAAAACTGAGTACCCACTGAAGGTTTTCCCACATTTGGGGAATTTATAGTTTCCCCCCACTATGGATTCTTCAGTGCTGAATAAGGAACTCTGCCTGAAGGCTTTCCCACAGTCACTGCATTCCTAGGGTTTCTCCCCAGTATGAATTCTCTGGTGGGTAACAAAATGTGAGTTCTGACTAAATGCTTTCCCATAGTCATTACATTCATAAGGTTTCTCTCCACTGTGAATTCTGTGATGTATAAGATCTGAGCTTAGATTGAAGGCCTTCCCATATTCATTACGTATATATGGATTCCTTCCACTATGGATTCTCTGGCGCAAGATAAGGTTTGAGCTCCCCTTGAAAACCTTTCCACACTTATTACATTCATAGGAAGTTTATGCTGTATAAATTCACTGATGTTGAATGAGATTGGAGCTCTGACTGAAATCTTTCCTATAGTCACCACAAATATAGGGTTTCCTTCCTATGTGAATTTTTGATGTATATCTAGGTATGAACTCCTACTGAAAATATTTCCACATTCGTTACACTTATCGGTTCTTTTTATGATATAGGTTTTCTCATGCTGAGTAGTCCTGACTTCTGTCTGAAGCTCTGGCCACATGCCTTGTACCTATCGGTTCTTTCCTCTGCAGGAACTCTCTGATGTATAACAAGCGGGCTCAGATTACAAATTCTCACTTTCTTATTACATTCGAGTTTTCCTTCACCTATAAGGGTTTTCTTTTTTTCTTTTCTTTTTTTTTTATGCTTACAGCACCTGCTATTCCTAGGTGGTCTCCCATCCAAGTACTAACCAGGCCCAACTCTGCTTAGCTTCTGAGATTAGACGAGACTGGGCACATTCAGGATGTCATGGCTGTAGACTATAAGGGTTTTCTTAAGGGAAAGGCTCACTTGGCTGAACCCCCTATCCTCAAAAGGGGATTGTAGCAGTCCAGCCTCTGATGAATTTACCCGTTGCCTCTCCAAGCTGTTCTCACATTCACTGGGTCCTAAGAGTTTAAATCCATTAGGTATTTGTATTGGGTGTCCTGATTCTATTTCTTCAGAAATTTCCTGATTTAGCTTCCATTCTTTCTTCTCAGTTTTCTTTTCATTATCTGAAACATCAAGTAAAAGTGTAAATGGTTACCTTCTCATACGAGGAAAAAAATTCTTAGAAGGAAAGGCAAATGATCAAAGTAAAACATTTCTATGAATGGTTGAGATTCTAAATTCTCAAAAATAGTTTTATAATTTGGGAAAGAGATAGGCTTCTGAACCTAACTTTGGTCTCTATGGTCTATAAAAGCAGTTCTCAAATTTGGCTGATCATCAAAAACACATGGGAGAGCTACTGAATCAGAATTTGAGTCTATTTCATTCTTCTCTTTGCAGACTCTCTTTCTCCTTTATTACCTTAGCTTCTGGATCTAAAAATTTCCTTTATTTGAAAGACCGGCCCTGGATAAACTAGAATTTCTTAATTCTAAAGTTGTAGAAAAGAGAACCAGTTGTCCTAATTTAGGGCAAGTGTCAACTTCTACTCTAATCGATGGAGTCAGGGGAGAGAGTAGGACTATGGGGGGATCACAAAGGATAAATTTGGGTGCTGGGGGCCCACCTCTATAAGTAAGGACAGTTATGTGGGTCATGGTGTGTAGCCTAGATACTTCAAAAGTTGTTTATGACATAATTTTTGCCTGAGAGATGAGACCTTTAGTTACAGTTTCATCTTCTTGGACATTTAGTGGATATACTCAATGGCAAGTAAGTTTTATCTCAAGTATCAACTATGAAGAATTGAAAAGCAGTGGCCTTAAAGTAACACTTTAAGTGCTGATGCTATCTCTGGGCTCAATTAGAACAAAGTACTGTGATGGATTACTTAAATCTACCATGGATGTGAGGGGGAGTACACAAAGTACTGGAGGTAAAGGAAGGATGGGTTGGGCTTGCCATGTAATTATTATCCTTACATAGGAACAAAGTAAAGATGCCAATAGAACTTGGAATAGATTACTCTTTAATAATAAACCAGCAAGTATCAACACATAATGGCTGAAATTATTCACATGTAAAAATCACATGTAAAAATAACTGAAAGAGATCAGGAGATCTTGGAATCCCTAAGTCCAATTAAGGTTACCAGGACCTGATCTCAGAGGAGTATGAGTGGAGTAGGATTATAATTAAGACGGGAGAACCCAGCACATTGTATTAAATTGCTTTTGAAGAAACAGTAGGTTATCGTCTAGAAAAGATGGAGTCAGAGAGTAAAAATATGCCTATGCCTCCAGCACCAATTCAGGGGAGGGTGCTCACTCCAGCTGATGAAGGTATTCTGCCCAGGAGCAGGGAGATATACCAAGTGATCAGAGCTGAATGACAATTGCATTAATATTGCCTAGTTTACACCTCTGCTTTGCTTCCATGCCCACTAAGCAAACTACTGATTAGAATTTAGCTTTCTCTATAGATTTTCCTAGAGAGACAATGTATTGACAGCCCACTCAATTTCTGATCAAGCAGTTCTATTTTTCCCTGGTTTTTACATCACTCTTCTGATTCAGATAGTATTAAGTCAATTTCCCTGGCTTGAACAATTCCGGATAGGTACACTAACAAAATAAAATTTCTGGACCTGGAAAGTAGAGGAATAGACCCTGAAACCTGGTGATCAGAGTTATAAGGCTCAGCTAAAGAGCCAACTGGCCTTTTGGGGTAAAATCTATATCTCATCACCAAGTGAAATAGTGAATATTTTCTTTTGGAAATATTTTCTTTTGGATTATTTCTAAATTAACAATTGTGAAAGTGGCATACTTTTCTAATATTTTTGTCTCTGATAATGCCCTGCCCCAAGCTTTTAATTTTACATTATTCTTGAATAATATTCCCCTTCAGTACTGGTGTCCCCTAAAATGCATGTCTACCTGGAATGTGTGAATGTGACCTTACTTGGAAATAGGGTCTTTGCAGATGTAATCAAGTTAAGATGAGGTCATTAGGGTGAACCCTAGATCCACTATGACTGGTGTCATTATAAGAAGGAAAACTGACACAGAGACATGTAAGTAAGACGGCCATATGAAGATGGAGGCAGAGAGTGGAGTTATGCTGCCACAGCCAAGGAACCCCTGGGGTTATAGAAAGCTGGAAGAAGAAAGGATCCTCTCCTAGAGGGTTCAGAGGGAGCATGGCCCTGCCAACACTTGGATTTGAGACTTGTAGCCTCCATAACTGTGAGGGAATACATTTCTGTTGTTTTAAGCCACCCAGTTAGTGGTAATTTGTTATAGCAGCCCTGAGAAACTAATACACTTACTATGAAGTCCAATTTTTCAGAAAAAAAAGTCTTTCCATTCCTCCCATTTCCACTGACACTATGCTTGTGGCTTTCTGTATTTCACTAGGTTATCATCAGGGAGTGGAGCACAGTGGTTAAGAACATGGGCTCTGGATAGAGCCTGCCTGGGTCTGCATCTATCATTTACATGCTGTGTGACCTTTAGTTACTAAACCTTTCTGTGCCTCAGTTTCCTCATCTGTACAAATGTGGACAGTAATAGTACTTAGAGAGGCTTTGTATTAAATGAGTTAATACATGTAAAGTGCTTAGAATAACACCTAGCACAGAGTTGGCACTTAACAAATAATAGATATTTAAAATTTTATTACTTTGTTAATAATCTTATCACCAAGATTTTCCTGCTCCAGTTCAGACTGAATAGTGCTGTTAGTTATATGTCACTTTCATCATGTTAATTGCTATTGAAAACTTTTAGATTTCTGTATTTTTTACTGTATCAAATCTAACTTTCTTTTATTTGACTTATAATCTGGTCCCAACATAGTTTTCTGATATTATTTTCCTTTACTCATTAAGGGCAGGGGTGTTGTTCAGTTTTGTAGCCCAGTGCCTATAACAGTATTTGGTATATTTCATTCACTCAGTCATTACCTATTCAATGAATGAACACATCCCAATTCAAAACTGCTGCCAAGTCCACCCTGCCTTCCAAGTCCAGATCAGGTTCTACCTCCTTTAGAAGGTCTTTCTGAGAAAGTGGTTAAGAACAGACTCTGGAACCAGACTTAGTCCAAATTCTGGCTCTGTCGCTCCCTAATTGTGAGACTTCACATGTGTTTCTTAATTTCTCTATATCTCTTCTATTTCATAGGGTTTCCACCTTTGTAGGGTTTTTACCTGCGCTAATTAAATATTGGGTAGGGGGGAGGAAGTACAAAAACTATGAGACACAAAATTTAACTTTTAGTAATACACTATCATTTTTTCCAAGCTCAAGATCATTGGACCATTTTTTCTTCTTTATTTTCAACTGTTCTTAAAATATCTCTCTTATCTGTTTTTCCTTTCAACTCTCACATTATAAATCAGGAATATATTATTCTCTATTTGGACTATTTCAACAGTTTAAAAACTGTCCTTGTTTCCTGCCCTCCTCTAATTTTATCTACCTGTCTTCCTTTTTCTGTATTAACACATATTTTATCAGTCTTCCTTCAAAGTGAAAACATTCTCGATTCTGAAAGCAGTCCAAGATCTAGGCCTCCAACTGTAACAACTGACAACTTCTTTATCACAGCAGATTTTAGATTAGTACTAGAGTTAGCACCATATCAGGATGTCTCATCTTATTTGTCAGAGGCATTTTGGGGGGTAGGGAGAAACGAGGACTTGGGCCATGAGCCCGTGCCTTTTTAGAGTTATTTCAAAACAGGGAGCAGAGGCAGTTCTGTATCCCAGAGGATGTCTGTGTTGCCAGCTCAAAATCCAAGAAGCCACCACCCTGACACTCATCCAACCTAGAAGAAACTTCATTGTGCAAAGGTCAAAAGGTCCCCGTAAATACCTTTTGAGTCACTGAAAAAGCTCTTTACCCAGCAAGTCCTGGTCCCTTTTACTCCCTTGCACTCAGTCCCGGCAGAGATCATCCTGTGCATGGCCTGGTAGTGTGCAGTACCCAGCCACCTGCCACAGCATCTCTGTGCACGGAACTAACAGTTCTGGAGGCGCTGGCTAGGAAAGGCTATCCTGCCGCCGGGAGGGCCCCAAAGCTGCGAGCTGGGTCGGCGAGTGGGAACCCAAAGAATGGAATCTGGCTGGCCCTGGGCCCTAGCGGCTGGCCCAGACAAGCAGAGCCAGAAGACCAAGGCCAGCAGGCCAGCTCTGCATGCACGGACACTGAGAGATCTTGTTGCCAGGCCGCCCTCGGTTCTCCCGTCACTTATCGTTTCCACCCGGGCAGCGGCTATTATCCCCACTACGACCTGTCCCGCAAGCCAAGGCTCGTGGGAAAAGCTCACTGCCAGGACCTCCAGGCCTCGCCCGCCGCCTCCCAGGTTAATGCGCGGAACATCCAGAGTCGAGTCCTGCGGTTTTTCTAGACCAGCCCGGAAGGGGGCCACACTTCCACCCACGTGAGTCCTAGTCTGTCCTGGTGTCTGAGTGTCTTCTATTGGAGCCACTGAGCTTGCAAAGACGAGAAAGACCAAGGAAGGGCTCAGTCTAGTGTGGCGACAGGTAAATCATGACTGTGCTACGATGGCTGTGGCCTATGGGGAGCACAGTGTAAACATTTAACAGCACTGGGTGTCCATCAGTGAAGATGACAATAGTAAATGAGGTGAACGTGAAGGAATTGGGAGACAATATTGTAGCGCCTAAGGAAATGGGCTTTGGAGTCAGGTAGGCCTGGATTTGAACTACAATTTCTTCATGTACTAGTTTGGGGTCTCTGGGAAAATTGCCATCTTGACTTTAGATCTCTGTGTAGAAAATGTGGATAACAGCAGTGCTCACCAATTACAACCGAGGCAAAGAATGCAAGAGAAAATTGGTGTTAAGTCCTTATCACAGTACCTAACACATTGGAAATACTAAAAAAATGCCAGTAGGTATGGAGGGAGGGGACATTCCTGGAAAAGAGAAAAGCTTATGGAAAGGCCATAGGGTAAGAGGGCACTGCCTAGGTTCTTGGGGAACTACAGATTGGTTCAGAGGTAAATGTTGGATTTAGAAAGGTAAGCATTTTGCTGAAAGCCCTCCCCAGTTAAACTCCACACTGCAGTCTTATGCCTCTCCTTTGTGGCACTTATTGTCGTTGCAATTTTACTTATGATTCTAATCTCACTTCTGCTCCACCAGGGCAGAGGCTGTTGTCTATTTCTGCTCACCCCTCTTGGTACCCGCCAGTGCCTGACCCATATTTGAAGCTCAGTATTTGCTGAATGAGTTGATGAATGGGGCCAAATCAGAACACATGTGCCACTCTGAGGACTAGGCTTCAGGCCCAGGTTTGTAGGAAATCACCACAGAAGTTTAGAGATGGGTGGCAATATCAGATTTGTTCTAAAGAAAGAACATTCAGGCTGCTCTGTAGAGAAATGGAAATAGAGTTATGGTAATAATACCAAGCAAGAGATGAGGATGGTGGCCTCACTCTAAGTAAGCGCACCCAAAATTAAGAAAAGTGGACTAAATTGGCAGATTATTAGGTAACATTTCCTTCCTCTACTATACTCACATGCTCTCCCCGCAAGGTAGTAATAATAGTCTTGTTTCCTATGAAATATCTATATGGAGAAACCTCTCTTAATCCACATTCCAATTACCCCTGTTCCTCAAAGAGATCTGATAATTTCTCAGCTTTGGTTCTGCTGGAGTTTAGAAATTTAGCTGCTTAGATTCTCATGAAGGCCAACTTTTAACCTTTAAGCTCTTTTCTCAAAGTTCCAATGCAGGCTGCTCCCTAACAGTAGATATTATTCTGTGAATTCAGGTTTACAAAGTGGACATTGCTACATTAATGGATACTTCTACCCATTAAAGCTTTGAATCAATCTTCATTTCATAAATTGTCAGTTAACTGAAAATTAACTCATTTGTTCTCCCTCAGCCCCTCCTTGGATTATAAAGCTTCTGGAAGAACAAATGTCTTTCTCTAGCACTATCGAATTATGGCCCCTGGCACATAGAAGGCACTTAATAAGCATCTCTTGCACAACTTTTATTCCAACATTCACAGTTGAAAGCATTTCCATACTGTAACAAAAACTACCCCCTGCTTTCAATGGTCCGATACATCCAGTATAATTAAGCACTATCAGGGATGAAATGAAAAGGTTAGTTTTCAATTTGAGGTCTTCAAGCAATAGTAGATATTTTAAAAAGTCAAAGCAAATTATATACCTGCTTACAGAAGAGATAAAAAAGACTAATGAAAATGTTAAGTGATTTGATTTGGGCTGGAATTTTAATACCTAGGTCTGGTTATATCATGCTAATCAGATGCATGATTGGTGGTTATACTCCATGCATTTGAATAACAAAAAATAGATGTAATTATTCTTTAATAATTACAGTGTGATAAATAAAACCTTTTAAAAAACAGATACAGAAAAGTAAAAAAGAGAGCCTTGATGTTTAGAAAGTTGCAAACCACTGCATTAAATTATCTGAGTTTCCTTCAATATCCTGCTTATCCTTATAAACATCATTCTCACTGTATAACTGTAAATACAGGTAAAGGACATGGAGATGGGCTTATGAGAATGAAGTCCCAAATCCTTTCTTTTACAAAAATAGAATGGCAAAATGTTCCAGTTGGCTATAATGGCTTCGACTAATTAGAATTTGGGATAACTAAAAAAACTTAAGTATCTTTAATTTTTATCCAAGTAAATCATTGGTGATAGCTATTTTTCATTCCTTTTGCTTCCCAAATATATTTAAAGATATTCTCATGTACAAAGATTATTTGTTTCTCTGAGATTATTAAAGAGCTTAAAACTTTGAGGCAGTGATGGGGATTGGCAGGCTTCTGTATCACATCATCCACAAGCAGCCAGCTTTCAGGGATGGTGTAGACGGGCTTCTCCACTTTAAGACATCCCACTGTTGTTCAGGATGTCCCTCTGGGGAAGCCACAGCCTCCAATGCTTTGAACATTAACAGGTCATATTCTTTACATCAGCCACAAGACAGCACTGTATCTAATATATCTTATAATTTGCTTGTAAATACTTTATCTTGTTTTAAAATGATTAGAGCTGCAGATGCCCTATGTGTCAACAATAAATTTGTTTTCTCATTTAAACCTCAAAATTACCCCACGAGGTAGATTATTTTATCACCATTTTAATGAAGAAAATAAAGACCAGAGGGATTATATAATTTGCTGCAGTCCTGAAGCCAATACATCATACTGGGATTCAAACCCATATCTCTACTCCCTCCACTATAGAATATTGCCTCTCTTGAAACAGTCAAACTAAAGGTTTCTATCAGAATCTGGATTCCCATGCAGATGAACTGCCACTGCCCACATCACACTGAAATTCTTGCTTAAATGGCTCCAGGGCAGGATTTCTCAACCATGGCACTACTGACATTTGGGGTGAGATAATTTTTTTGTGTGTGTGTGTGTATGTGTGTGAGGGGTGGGGGCTGTGTAGTGTAAGATATTTAACAACATCCCTCATTGTTAAATGTCAGTATTTTCTTCCTAGTTGTGACAACCAAAATATCTCTGTCCCCTGGGGGCAAAATCACCCCGCTAAGAACCATTGTTTCCCTCCATGCATCTCACAAGCTATTCTCACTAAAGAAAGATATGAGGTTGAATTTCGCCCTGCCTTACATGGTCTTTTTTGGTAAACTTCTTATCTGATGACTCATTAGGCAATCTGTCAGTAATTCAGAATACAAGAAATAGCTGACAATTGAGTTTGATTGCACAGATAGGCAGGACATATTAAATTAGTTATCAGCTTAAATAATGATTGACCTTTCTCCAGAGTTCTATTTAGACTCTTCAATTCTCAAATAAGCTGTGCCCAATTACAAAGCCCTGGTTCAAGACAAAAATCACTCTCCCTACAACCATCTGACCTTTCACAGTAGATGCTTTCCAATTCCCACGAACTCATGTTACCTGAATGCTCTGCCCTGGCACTCAGTCTAATCCTATTCCCCAAACCTGTTCTTCTGTCTCTTGATTTTACTTTTCCTGAAATTAAAGTAGTCACTACTCTTTCTCTTGAGAAATTCCCCACTTGGTTTTTGGGTCCTGGCCTTCAGTTACCTGCCGTCAAGTCATTTCTATTATTTTTTGTTTCCTCTCAATTAGTGGGTCATTCTCATTAGCATTTTCACATATGCATAAGTATATTTTTATAAGGAAGAAAAGAAGGGAACATGTGTAAAACATATACCTAGTGTAAAGAATTCATCCCAAAGGAAGATTTAATCACCCTAAATGACTTTAAGCAGATTTATACTTGTCATCGGACTAGGTAGTCAAGATCGAAATGGCTCCTTCCATGAATTTAGTTTTGGGGTTGCTGCCAAAAGTGCTTTCTAATGATTTTAATAACAATAGGAGTCATCTAAAACATTCTCAAATAATTATATACTGGGGACCATACTCCAGTGTCGACTCTGAGGCAGAAAAAAGGTAATATGCCCAAGAGCTTTTTCACCTGATTACACTTATATGTTTTCCATCCAGTAGAGCTCTTCTAATGTTTTCTACCTTCAAATGGATTTCAATAATAAAAATCCTCTATAGTGCAAAAAGATGTGGTCTCCACCAGGCTTTTCTTACATTCATTAGGTTTCTATTACCTATTAGAATAAGTCCTGTTTGAAGACTCTCTCACATTCCCCAAGTTCCTTTCCAGTATGAAGTTTCTGATGTTTAAGAAAAGGTGTGCGCCCACGGAAGGCCTTCCCGCAGTTGCTACATACAAAGGGTTTCTCTCCAGTGTGAATTCTCTGGTGACTAATAAGGTGTGAGTTCTGACTGAAGGCCTTTGCACATTCAAGACATTCATAAGGTTTCTCTCCAGTATGAACACGACGGTGTTTAATAAGATCTGAGCTGCCCCTAAAAGATTTCTCACATTTATTGCACACATAAGGTTTTTCTCCACTATGAATTCTATGATGTTTCATAAGGTCTGAGCTCTGATTGAAAGTTTTCCCACATTCTTTACATTCATACGGTTTCTCTCCCATATGAGTTACCTGATGTCTGATGAGGTCTGAGATGCCTCGGAATGTTCTACCACACTGATAAGTTTTCTCTTCTTGATGAATTCTCTGCTCTTTTCTAAACAACTCATTCTTGCTGAATGTTTTCTCACATTCTTCAAGTTTCTTTCCAGCATGAAGTCTCTGATGTTTGAGAAAAGTTGTGCGCCAGATGAAGGATTTTCCACATTCTTTACATTCATAGGGTTTCTCACCACTATGGATTCTCTGATGTTGAGTGAGGAGTGAACGCTGCCGGAAGGCTTTCCCACATTCATTGCACTGATAGGGTTTCTCTCCAGTATGAATTTTCTGATGTGTAACAAGGTGCGACTTCTGGCTAAAGGCTTTCCCACACTGACTACATTCATAAGGTTTCTCTCCAGTATGAATTATCCAATGCCGAATTAGATCTGAACTTCTCCGGAAAGTTTTTCCACATTCAGTACATTCATAAGGTTTTTCTTCCCTATGAATTCTCTGTTGTTTAATAAAGTCCAAGTCAGAAGTGCAGGCTTTTTCACATTCAAGTTTCTTTTCAGTATGCAGCCTCTGATGTTTAAGAAAAGATGTGTGCTCATTGAAGGATTTCCCACATTCACCATGGAGTCTCTTGTGTTTGGTAAGATATGAACGCTGCCGAAAGGCTTTTTCACATTCATTACACTTGAAGGGTTTCTCTCCAGTATGAATTCGCTGATGTGTGATAAGGTGTGAACTTTGACTGAAGGTTTGCCCACAGTCATAACATTCATAGGGTTTCTCTCCCGTGTGAATTCTGTGATGTGTTATAAGATCTGAACTTTGATTAAAGGCCTTCCCACATTCATTACATATATATGGCTTCCCTCCACTATGGATTCTCTGGTGTAGGACAAGGTTCGAGCTTCCCTTGAAGGTCTTCCCACACTCTTTACATTCATAGGGATTCTCACTGCTATGAATTCTCTTATGTCTAACCAGATTAGAGCTCTGATTGAAGTCTTTCCCACATTCATGACATATATAAGGTTTCTTTCCCGTATGAATTCTCTGATGTGTAATAAGATTTGAACTTTGATTAAAGTCTTTCCCACATTCATTACATACATATGGTTTTTTTCCTGTATGAAGTCTTTGATGTATAATCAGGTTTGAGCTACGACTGAAAATTTTTCCACATTCTTTACATTCATAAGTTTTCTTGATATTATTAATTTTCTGATGTTCAGTTATTTCTGATTTCTGTCTGAAGTTCTGGCCACAGACCTCATAATGGTGAGATCTTTTTCCAGCAGAAAGTATTTTTTCTCCACCATTATATCCATGGTCTCTCTCTCCTGCAATGGTTTTCTTAGGGATGAGATTCAATTCCCTGATACCTCTCTCTTGGGAAGAAGGTTGTCTTATTGCATCCTCTAAGGGACTTACCCAATGCCTCAATAACCTGTCCTCAGGATCACTGGTTTCAATTAACCCACATTTCTGGGAGATCTGTCTTTGGCATCTTCCTGATATAGCCCTTGCTGAATCTTTATCTCCAGAAATTTCCATCTTTGACTTCCAGTACTTCATCTTATTCCTGGTCTCAGAATCTGAAATGATAAGTAGACCCATTCTATAATTCCTAAAATACAAATATTACCTCTCCCTATGCTGGAAAGTCTAAGAGAAAACAAAGAACTAAAGGAGGACTATTCCCTGCCAGGGCTGAGATTCAGACAATTTTCAAGAGACTGTGGCTACCACAGGAACACACACCCTATTGGTGGAGCTGGTGTGTGGGAGTGGCCTGTAGGGTGGTGGAAAAATTCACAGGAGGAGGTGGGCAGTCTGGAGCTAGTCCACAGGAAGTGGCCTGTTTGATAGTGTAGGAACTTGCTGGACTCTGTGTGTAATAAAAAAGCACCAGAAAGAGAAGTTCCTGCCTTTTTCTGTGGCCTTGTATTGTCCCTTCAGCATCCTCTATTAACAAAATTTAAATCTTGTGCCAGCTGGCAAAGGAGAAACAGTCCAGATCCAGTAACACAAGCAAAGCAAAAAAGGGTAGATTTGGAGTTGAGAGGCAATAAATTAATAACTGGCACACTACTCATTCTTCCAAATATACCATGACAGTTAAACAAATCTGAATCTACACCTCAGAATAAAAATGCTTGATTGTCATTTTAATAGAAATCAATTCTCCCTTTCTCAGTCCTGGCATTTTTCTTTCTGATCTTCTGGTGGAATTGCCTCCTTTTGTATGGCAATTGTGTATCCTTCTGCAATTGGAAGTTTTTGGATTTCTAGATCATCAAATCCCTGACCTCCTCAGTCACAAAAACGCACTTGTGAGCTCCCTGAGAGAGCCATTTCACCTTGGCCTTGGTGATGCGAACTCTCTAGTCATTAATCTTTTTGCAATGAATAAGAGGCAACACAATATAGTGATTAACAGCACAGACACTTTAATGGACAGTAGGACCAACTGCCTGGGTTTGAATCCTGGCTCCATCACTTACTGTGTGAAAGTCACTGGAATTCTTTGTGCCTCAGTTTCCTCACTTGAAAATGAAAATAATACTATTTACCTCATAGAGGTGTTATGAGAATTAAATATATGTAAATATATGTAAAACATTTAGAACACTGCTTGGTATATAAAAAGCATTATATTAAGTGACAGCTGCTGTTATTATTGCTATTATTATTATTTTATTATTAATCTTTATCCTTTAAGTCCAAAAATTATCACTAAGTAATGTGTCCCTAGCACAAACCTCCATATCCAGTCTGGATTTCATTTAAATAACATTCAAATAAAATACTGGAAAGAATTGGCTTTGTCATAATTTTCTCTTAAAGTGATTTTTTTTGGTTTGATATATATCCTTCAAAATTCAGAAAGAGACTAAAAGATGATAAAGGTATTTCTCAAAACCCATTGAAAACAAAAGAATAACAAATGAGGTGAACTCCATCTTAAAGAAGAGGGCCATAGAAGATATTTCCCAAAGGCTATTTCTGAATGTCATATTCACTGATCTTCTGATTAGACTGAAGAGATCTAGAGCATGGCGGGAGGGGTGTCATGGAGAAAGTAAAGATTGTCCCTGTAGAGATCTAGTTTGACATTATCAGAGTGGCAGGGGAGAAGATGTTAAAGAAGGAACCATGCTGGCAGGTCATTTCTATTATCTTCCACCTAATTCCTAGCTAAGGAACACTGACAGTAGTGAAGCAAGGTAAAGAGGGAACAGACAGTGTGACTGTCAGATTGTATTATGAAAAGCCTATGATCTAAAGGGCTTTTTCTTGTGCCATATTGATCTCTTGGAAACATAACGCTGAAGAGAGATACGTCTGCAGATTAGATGAGAGGGTGTTTGTGGCAGCAAATCTGCATGAAAACTTAAAAAATATCCTGGCTCAATTCCCTCTTCCTCTTCCCATAGTAATCTTTAATGGAGAGCCTGCTTCATTCATTGCTGATAATCAATAAGGTAACTTTGTGGGATATGTGCTTGAAAATAGGTGGTGGTGGTTGTTTTAGGAAAGAAAGGAACATAAGGGATTAGGAGCATACATTCAAGAGGAATATCAAAGGAATTAATAGCAGGTATCAGCAGAGTTCTCCATTATCTTGAAATTACACACAATTCACTCTAAGTGAAAACTCAAAGAAGAGATATAAGGCTTCAAAATAGATTATAAATTATAAAACAGTAAAAGGAATTGTACACCTGAAACTTACTGGATTTCGTGAACCAATGTCACAAAAAAAGTTTTATAAATAAATAAATAAAACAGTAAAAAGATTATAAAACAATTAAAAAGTGAGAATTTAGTAGAGCAGAAGAAAGAAATGGAAGGGAAAACTAAAAGCATTATGTAAATGAAATTCACCTAAGAAACCACAAGAATAATCACTACAGGGTACTGATGAGGCCCGGAGAAATCATATAGAATGAAATGAATATAAATATGATTATAGAGAAGACCAATAGCATAGAAAGGTATTTGAAAACATATATTGTCCCTAAAGAAAAGAACAAACAGATGGAAAAAAAAAATTCAAATATATGACGGAAGAAAATGTTGCTGAAATAGACTTGACTCTTTGGAAGAGAAACTGTAGACCATAAAAAGTTGATATGTAACAGTCAACACCAAGATATATCCTGGTGAAGTAACTAAATTTCAGGGGAAAAAATCAACAAATGGGCATGTAGCCAGAAAAGCAAGTAATATTCAAAAGAAAATTTCAGGTTGACTTTACACTTCTCTACAATTACTCTTAATGCCAGAATACTGTTTGCCCTCCATATCTGAGGGTTCTGCTAATGTGGATTTCAATCAAATACTAATTGAAAAAATATATATTTTAAGTTACATTGTTGTTGACATGTACTTTGTAGTTAGGCTTAGGAGGTTGCCTCTCTACTGAATGTGTGCAGACGTTTTTCTTGTCGTTATTTCTTAAACAATACAGTATAACAACTATTACATAGCACTTACATTGTATTAGATAGCATAAGTAACCTAGAGATGACTTAAAGTATATAGGAGGATGTGTGTAGGTTATATGCAAACACTATGCCATTTTATATAAGGGACTTGAGCATCTGTGGATTCTGGTGTCCTTGGGGGTCCTGGAACCAATCCCCCACAGGTACCCAGGCATGGCTGTACAGTAATGCCTATAAAGTTCTAAAGTGAAATAACGTGTGCTCCAAAAATATTTTACCCAGCAACGAGTTCCTCATGTTCAAAGCACAGGCAGACATTATCAGGTAGATAAAAGACTCAGGAAGTATGACACCAATGAGCCCTTTTTGGAAAGATGTGTTGTTCTGAAATATAACTGATGAAGAAATTAAATAAACATTCAGGAACTGAGAGGACAATGTACAAGAATGAACGGCGAGCAATGAATCAATTTAAATGAAGAACTGAGATTAAACAACCAGTAATTTTTTTTGTAGAACAGAAAGTAAATGCTTTAAACCATGACAATGTAAAAATAATTATATTATAAAAATTGTACTGTGAGGAGGAGAGGTGGTGGGAATAAGTATAAATTGTGCTAATTTACCCACCTTTCATGACAGGGAGTCAACAGATACCATCTAAAGTCGATATGTATTATTTTTAAAAGCAACTCGAACCCTTAATATGTTTCCTAATAATTTTTTCATAAGTTTAGAAGAATCTTAGAATTACAGAGAAACACTTTTGATTACAAAAAAAAATGCTTATTATAGGAAAATCAAAAACAGAAAAAATGATAAGCACCCATAATCCCATGATCTTGCCAACCAAAGAACACCACTGCCAATATTTTGTTGTATATTCTTTAAGACTTACTTCTGGGTATGTTTATTTTTTGATACAAAAATGGGATCATATTATACATGCCCATTTTGTCTTCTTTGCCCTACTTGTGATATTGGAGTTAGACCCTGAAACATTTCTTCTTTATCAGCTGGCTTTGTCAATGGAGGGTGTTGGAGGGACACTGTAAACCACACAAAGAGAAAGGGATTTCTCTTTCTGGTATTGGTAAGCTGTTTTGTTTTTTGGTGGGTCCACCAAATCAACATATGGGTGGCTTGAGAGCTTGTGGTGGACCAGCTCTGCCCACCCGTGCCCTCCAATGAGTTTTTCCACCACCCAGAAGGCCTTTCCTATGGAATATATACCCTTCAGTGAATTTCTCTGCCATTCGGCAGGGCATGCCTACAAACCAGTTCTGGCCTATGCTCTTTGACAAGCTTCTTCACCACCAGCAGGCTGTGTCCCTTTGGCAGCCACAACCTCAACAAAAACATCTGAATCTTGGCTTGGGCTAAATTCTTTGGGCTCAGCTTCTAAATTCTTGGTTTCTTCCTTGTTTACTCTTAGTCCGAGAGGTAAGGCTCTTTCCTGCATTATCTATTTTTATATTCCTTAGAGTCCTCTTTTAACCCTTTTAGTAGTTAACGACTTTTTACTAATTAAACGTTCTTTACAGTAAATGTCCCTTGTTTAAATTACTGGTATGATTTTTATCTCTTGATTGGAACCTGACTGATAGTGGATACACAATATAATCTCATTTCAGATTTAGAACAAAGTGAAGATGATATAAGAAAGGTTGGGGGCTACAAAAAGGAAACAAAATTGTTTGGAAATATTAATAAAAGGATTCCTCTCTATAAGAATCATTAGGATCAACCTTTGCCACAGGCATGGGCATGGCAAAGTACCTAGTCTTTAGTCCCATATAGCTCTTCCTTCAGAGATGAGTGGCCACACTGCTCAAAATTTTCATCCAGTTCCACAGGTGAAAGGAATAGGGAGTAATTTAGGAAAATCTTTCCCTCAGAGGATGTCTGAAGTAGAAAGGTACGGCATCTGAAACATAGACTTGATCAGAGGTGAGTCCTCCTCTACAATCTAACCCAGCTAAACTCAGAGTTTCTGAGAAAAGGGCCTCAGTGTTCATGTTATTTACTGATCTGTTTACCTAACATATATTAACTGAGCATCCACTACATTCCAGACATTGGATTAGGTATTGGGAATACAAAAATGAACATATGATATGGTTTCTGTCCTCAAGGAACCTACAGTTTAATGGAGGGGAGATGTATATGTAAATGGATAATAACAATATACTACGACCAGTGATCAATAAGGCAAGCACTATCTATTACTGGAAAACATAGAATCAACAGAACATGGTAATTGCATGTTCTGTTGCAATTTCTTTCTGGGGAAAGAAAGAAGTCAAAAATGATTTTTTTAAGTTTTCTGACTTGAGCAGTAGGTGGGATATGGTGCTGTTTATGAAGACAGAGGACACAGGAGGAAGAACAGATTTTGAGGGTGGCAAGAGTAGGTCTGAAGATTTGAAGATGAGTTGAGTTTTGATCATCTATTGGTTTCTAACGGGACTAACAAGAGATAGAGCAAGTTCAAGGAAAGTTAGGGAGCTATCAATTTCCAACTCCACAGATCAGGCTAGCCAACCTGTAACGAAGAGCAGAAGTATCTTGTCTCTAAGAGTCAAAGCTATTGGGAAATCTTTAATCCTCTATTTCTGCTGAGCTCTTTAAAAACTTTTCTTTTTTTTTCCAACCAAAATTCAAAGAACTCAATGCTAAGTTAGAGGACAGAGTCCTTACCCTGTGAGATCAGCTCTGTCTTCTCCTCTAGCATCTCTTCCTCACAGAGATTCCATTGAGTGCAGATCCAGTGCTCAGCATCTTTTTGTGATTCATTCACATCCACGTCCTGCAGCACCTTGAATTCCTGAAACAGAAGTTCCTGCTTAAAAACTACCCAATAGAGAGCTAGTGGTAGATACTCCATACTTTCTCTTTTTAAATCTCTGCTACATCCTGCATTACCTTTGGTCTCAGTAGATAATCTTGCTCCTTGCTTTAAAAATGTATGGGATCATGTGGTAAAAATCGGCTCACATTACCTTGTCTTTTCAGTGACACTGTCTTTATTGTATTTCTTCTCTTCTATTCTCTAGTATTTATCTGCTCTTTAACTGAGCCTCTCCTATGGGCCAGGTACTGTACGAGGTGGTATAATAATGAGAATGACAATACAATAATGAGGACAGAGACCCTCTCCTTGAGAAGCCTGTGGTGGCTGTTATAGACAACATCAATTAAATGGGTTAAGTGCTCAAGAAGATAAATATGGGGTGTTGTGGGACCTCAGGGGAAGAGCACCACCTTTTGTGGGTGGGATGGGTGAAGAAACTTCCTGAAGGAGGTAGCTTCTAAACTAAGACCTCAAAGACAATTTGAGAGAACTAGAGTAAAAGAAAAAGGAAGGGCTTTTTAGATTGAGGTTATGGCAGGTACAAAGGCCAAGAGGCTGAGAGAAGCTACGATGCATTCATGGATGTACCAGGAGACTAAAGCCCACAGTACAAGTCGAAGAAGCTGGTCAAGTCACGGAGGGCCTGGTATCACCAGACTAAGAAGTTTGGACTTTCTCCTCAAGGCAATGGGAAACCACTCAAGGGATTAAAGCAGGAAAATGACATTCTCAGATTTACCTTTTAAAAGACTGCTTTATAGAAAATGAACTGGAGGGTGCAAGGATGAAAGCTGCATTATCAGTTGGGAAACTACAGCAATAATTTATGTCAAAGACAATGAGGGCCTAAATGAGTTACTGGCAGTGGGGAAAGAGAGAAGACTGAGTCAATATATCAAAGAAACAACAGTAGGCAGAATTGGTGATTTCCTAGATAGAGGGAGTGAGAGAAAAGAGTAGGTATTAAGTATGACATCCAAGTTTCTAACATGAGCAACTGCTTAAGTTAGGTAGTTGAAGTTAAAGAATGGGGGTGAGGGAGAGACAGCAGGAAATTCCACTTCAGACATGCTATGCTTGAAGTACCTGTGGGGCGTCCTGGAGGAAATGTAAAGGAAGATGATTACTCAATGGGTCAGACCCAAGAGGAAAGCCTAGAATGGAGACAGATTTTGGAATCATTAGCATACCAGTAGTGTCTAATGCAGAAAAGTGGCACTGGTGATTACAGCCTGGAGACAGTTTGGAGTCCTGAACAGAACACAGACTTTGGAAGCGAGCTGAACCAAGTTAGAATCTTGGCTCCTTAATCTCCCTCAACCATCATTTCTCCAAGTATAAAACAGAAATACTACTTTCCCAAAGTGTTACTGTATAGATTAAAGACAAACAAACAAACAAAAACCCAACATATAGAAAGCCACACACCATTACAGTGTAAGCCTCTCAAGAATGTAAGCTTCATGGGGCAGGGCTCTTTGTTTTGTTCAGTTTTGGAACAGTACCTAGTTGCTCAATAAAAAATTGTTGGGTAAGTGAATAGTAGGTTAACTCTCTTCTCTCTTTCCCTTGACTAAATAATCCCTGAAATTCTTTTTTCCCTTGGCTTCTGTAATGCATGACACTCCAACCACTCTACTTTTTCTTAACTGTTTTTACCCTTCAGCTTTCTCCTTTTATTAAATGTTGGTGTTACTAAGGCTGAGCCCCTACTCCTCTCTTTTTACATTTAGTATCTCAATAATCATATTACCTCTGGCATCAATTATCACCTTTATCCAGAATGAATCCTAAGTTTGAAACTGATTTTTAGTCTATATTCACAATGCATCTCCAGTCCAATGTCTCACTGATAGTCAAGATGAATCAAATGGATAAAAATGAATTAATCATTTTTGCTTCTAAGCTTATTCCCTGTTCTTACTATCCATTTCTGCCCAAATGACCAGTCTTTGTGGAACAAATATTTGTCATGAGCCGACACTGCCTAGCACTGTTCTAGGCCCCAGGATACACTGGTGAAGAAGACAACGTTCCTGCCCTCATGGGGCTTGTATTCTAAGGTGTTTATAAGCCAGGAACACAGCAGCTTAGTGCAACCTAAAATGTGACCCACACACCAGCAACATCAGCCACACCCAGGAGCTTGGTAAAAATGCAACTTCTTAAGCACCATCTCAGACTACTGAGTCAGATCCTGTGGGGGAGAGGCCCAGAAATCTGTGTTTACCAAGTTCTCCAGGTGATTCAAATTGTATGCTATAATTTGGAAAGCACTGCTCTAGTCATCTTGGACTCCTTCTCTATTCTTTCTATCCATACCTACTGCCTAACCCTGAAAACTGCTCCTTTGGCTTTCCTCAATCCCATCTTAATCCAGAACCTTTTCACCTCATGCTTGGGTTGCTGTGAAATCTCGAAACATGTTTTCTGGCTCCAATCCATACCGGTAATTCTGTCAGATAAAAAATACCTATCTAAAACAATTCTTTCACTGACACCAATGATCAAAAGTCTACCATGAATTTTCTATCACCTATTAAAGGAAACAGCTTCTTTTTGATTTACAGAGCTGTATTAGAATCCTAGGGCTACTGTAACAAAGTATCACAAATTGGGAGGCTTAAAACAACAGAAATGTATTCTCTCATAGTTCTGCAGGCTAGAAATCTGAAGTGAAGGTGTTGGCAGGGTGGCTTCCTTCTGCAGGCTCTGAGGGATAACTGTTCCGTGCCTCTCTCCTTGCTTACGGTGACAGCCAGCAATCCTTGTGTTTTTTGTTTTGTAGATGCATTGTTCCAATCTGTCTCCATCTTCATGTGGCTTTCTCCCTGTGTCTGTCTTTTCACATGGCCATCTTCTTACAAGGAGGCCAGTCACAATGAATAAGGGGCCCATTCTAATCCAGTTTGACCTCATCTTACCGAATTACATCTGCAAAAACCCTATTTCCAAATAAGTTACATTCTGAGGTACTAGGGATTAGGACCTCAACATATCTTTTTGGGGGGACACAATTCAACCCATAACAATAGTCCTACTCTATGATTTGCCTAAAAACAAACCTATGGTCTAGAATCCTCCTTTATTTTCCCATGTACAGTGCTTCTCCCCATTCCATCCCTTTGCCCGTAACTCTCCTACTTGTGATGCCCTTCCTACTCACCTCCATCTACATCTGGAATCAAGAACTCTAATAGCTTTAAGAGACCAGGCAGTTAATCAGAGAAGTGAAGCAAACTAGGTGGTAAATGGTAACTGACACTCTACTTCAGTATTAGAGAGACAATGGATTAGTGGGCACTGCAGATCTGGAAATTTTATATAGTCTAAAGGAAGGAATCGTTACTTAACTCCTGCTAATAGCACCATGCAGACACGTGGGCCCTGTCTGCCCACATATTCCGATTTTTCAAGAGATACTGAAAATCTAGATTTTTTGTGAGGGGATGTGAAAGAAATTTACTGATTTTAAAATGCTGGCCACTAATTCAAACAAAAACCAACAGTATGAACCAAGAAAATGTGTCTACAGTCTCATCTGGCCAGGGGCCATTTTTTTCAACCTCTTACACAAATACTTTCCATTGTTGCAGGCCCACTTCAGTTAAGACCTTCTAACCATTTTGATCCTTTTTAATTCATATTTATGTGTAAGCATTAGGTGATGCTAAACAGAGTCCCTGTCTAGAAGGGCCTGGAGGACTTACGCACACACACACACCTGCAACGAGGTAATAAGTGCTTATGAATTAGACACTAAATGAGCACTAGCTAAATAAACTAACAAAGATGAAAAGCTTAAAGATGGAGGTAGAGAGAGGGCAATCCTGGAAGGCCTCCCAAGGAAAAAGACTTTTGAAGCTACTCCTGAAAGGATATGCAGACCTTTACAAAGAGACCAGCCTAAATCTCTCCTTCCTCTGAGCTCCAACAGTACGAATATTTTAGATCAAGTATTAGAACGTATGTGAACTACAGTTCATTCCTGTAGTTCAGTCTAGTCTCCCCAACGAGGCTGTTACTCTGGAGCGCAGAAACCAGACCTTGTGCATTAACATACAAACGCTCCTGCCACGGCGTTGAGCAAGCAACTGGGCCAATTTACGCCTGAGGGTTGATTCTGAGTCTGGGAGGAGATGCAGTTTGCAGTACCACAGGTGGGAACTGGGTAGAGTAAGGGGACGCGGCAGGGGGAGGGCCGTGGACAGGGCACACCGAGACCCATAAGAGGGCCAAGGGCATAGAAGGGTCAGCACCACGTGCCTGCGTCCCCAAGGCCCCAGGGTCTCCCTACTCGGAGAAAAGAGGGGTCTGCCGCCAGCTTCCGAAGATCTGTCCTCCACCCCGCTTCCCGGAGGGACCCAGGCGCCGGGGCCTGCAGCTCTGAGAATGCAGCGGGGTCTCACCTCTAGGCCACCCCCGGCCTCCCGTTCGACTGGGGTCCCCTCCACTGCCGCCATCGCACAACCCCTGCTCCTCACTCTGGCGCGGAGCCAATATTTTGGACAAAGCACCCGGGACCGGGCGTCCACTTCCGGCGTGCTCCCCAAGGAGGCGGTCCCTCTACCCCCCCACCCCTCTGCTGACCCGCCTGTGCCCACCAATACGCGTGCGCGCCCCCGGGTCGCCTCCCACAGGCTTAGGTGTCTCCTCTGCGCAGACTCGTCCCGCCCAGTTGTCTGCTGGGTCTCGCATGGGTCGGCTCGTAAACGGTTCCACGCCGGGCAGGTTGGACCACCTGCTGATGCCGGCGCTAGGTGGGTGAGGTTACCACAGAAATGCAGAGGCCTCCGGGGGTCCTAGACTCGCTTGTGGCGGGGCTTCGGGCCCCGTCGGTCTGTGTGGACGACCCTGTGAAGTAATTTTACATTTTTGTTCTGCCCTTTTAATAATTTCTTCTCCCCATCCCTGCATGCCTTTGTGGTCTCATACAGAGATAAACAAGGATAGGGTAATGTTTAAAAGAGGCAAGTTCTGAAGTCGGAAGGACAGAATAGGTGACTTAGCACTTATAGGCTGTTTGACTTTGGGCCAGTTACTTAACCTGTCTGAGTCTCATTTAATGAATCATTTTTCTTTTCCTCACTGATTTTAAATGCTGTCTTTATCATTAACCAAGTTTACGTATGTATTTGGTTATGTATTTTGGGAATATTTCTGTTCACATATTTGTTTCTTTGGTCATAAATTGTTATAATTATTATGATATCTTAAATGTGTTTTAAAATCTGGTAGGGCTAGTCTTTTCTCCATTTATTCTTTTTTCCAGAAAAATTGTAACTGAATTTTTTTTGTATTTGTTACTTTTAAAATAACAAAGACTTTTTTCGTTGTTGTTTTTCGTTCTAAGATCCAAAATCTGCACAAGCCAAAAGAATGAAAATAGAGGGCCCAGGGGAAGACAGTAGCTACAATTTTGTTGGGAAATATAAAGTCATGTTAAGAGTGGTTTATTTGTCTTTTAAATATTTTTTTTTTTTTTTTTTTTTTTTTTAAAGAACTCATTTTTAATCTCTTTTGGGCTTAATAATGTTGCTCCTGTCAGCAGCATGGATTCATTATGTAATTCATTTATTCTGCAAATATGTATGGAGCACCCACTCTCTGCCAAGCACTAGTGATAAAACGAATGTTGAGCTAAACCCAAGTCCTGCTCATGGAACTTGTGGACGAGATATTTAAACAGTTCCATGAATAAATATGAAATGGTAACTGTGGTGATTGCTATGCTGGAGGGTACATAGTGAGTGGCTTAAAAGGTTATAAAAGAAGATTTGACCTACACAGGAAGGTCTATGAAGGCTTTTTGGAATCTGGCTTTCCCTGAAGAGTTAGACAGATGAAAAACTAGTGGAAACCCAACTTTAACTTGAACATAACTTGGCTCATGTAACAGGAAAGTTAAGGGGATAGACTGGCTTTGGGGAAGGCCAGAATTTAGGGATTTAAACACTGTCATCGTAACTCCTTTCTCTCTCTCCATCTCTTAGTCTTGCTTTTCTCCGTGTTGACTTCATAGATTTTTTTTTCCCACATAGAGATGTTCAGTGCCCAGGATTACAGAAGGAGAGCACTTATAGCAGTTACAGAAAAAGGACTCTGCTCGGTTCTGCATGGATCACAATCACTATCCCGTGGATAAGGTACTTTGATTAGCCAGCCTGACTTACTCTTGGGGTGTGGGAAAGGTGCCATATTACTACTATACCCAACAGGTGATGGAAATAAAAGACAGTTTTTTGGTTTGTTTTTATTTTTACCAGAAGAATGAAACAGCTCTTTGGACAGGAAAAGTAGCAAATATCTACTATGAGAGGCTGTAGGGGGAGAGAATAACAGGCAGCAGGAACTGCATGTGCAAAGTCCTGTGGTGGCTGTCAGTGCATCTGAGAACCAAAGACCTGTGTAGGTGGACAACAAGAAGCGTGCAGTATGGCATGAGATGAACTTGGAAAGATTAAGCCACACCACCGAACATCTAGAAAGCTTTTTGGCTTTATCCCAGGGGCAACAGAGACCTATTAGGGGTTTAATGGGGCTGGGTACTTGGGTGTGAGGGGAAAGAACCATCATCACATTGCAACTGCATTAGAGATTCCAGTCAGAACTGCTGAGCCCAGCCCCCTGAGAATTCCTGATGTAGAAACTGTGAGAGATAATGAAATAATTGTTGTTGTTTTAAGCCAGTAAATAGGTTTTGCAGCAATGGATAACCAGAATAGGAAGCATCTATCACTATCGTGTCTTTGTATCAATTTTCTCTGCCACATTCTCATTTGTCAATGGCTTCAAGCAATTTCCCCCATCACTTTTATGTACTTTGTGGAACTCCTTCTACTTTTGTTGGAAGAGTTGCAATTTTACTTTGTAATAAATTTTCATTGTACAGTATTTTTATTTTATTATGCAATGTTTGCATCCCCCGAAGGACAAGATGTTAACTAGATAGGTGGGGATACATGTGAATATTAAGTGGGGAGGTTTTTGCAAGGGGACTAATTAGAAGTCGATGGGTGAATATTTTCATCTTTTGATGAATTTTCCCTATCCAGACTCATAACTTTGAAGATTTAGATAATAAATATTTGAAAAATGAGGACCCCAGTAATGTTTAGAGCAGGACTGTTTCATTGGTGATAAAGGGTAAGGAAATTTGAATCACTTCATTGTCAGTGCAATGATTGTAGATTGCTTTGAAAGCTTCGTGATTCACCATGGCCTCTTCGTTATTAATGTTCTAGAATCATAGAGATAAAATACATTCTGAAGATCATGACTTTTATCCCTATTTTGAACATAATTGGCCTTTTTTTCCTTCCATCTTGTTTTTCCTTCCCCACTTTCCTTTCACAATAGTTATTAGGCTCCTGTATATGCTAGCCATTGAGGATACAAAATTGAACAAAAAAGGCATTGAAGTAAAGGCTATGAATGTGTGTTTTTCTTATTTGCAGCAAACATTTATTGAGCAGTTACTATGCATTGCTATTTTTTTCTACATGCAGTTTTAAAAATCTCTGACAATGTAAATTAGAGACCAAGCGAAAGCAAGAAGAGAGAAAGAAAAAGATATTTACATGAAGAAAATAGTCTATTAACTTGTTTTAACCATCGGTTTTGCTGTATGATCTGAGAAATACTAACAAATTTACCTAAATGATCTTAAGAAAATCTTCCAGTGTACACACAAATTACAGGAGTAACAAAGAGATATACATTTATTATATTATTTCTGGAAAGCTTTTAAGTAATTGACTCAACTTTCTGTCTGAATTACAGAAGACTCCCAAAGAAAATGTGGGCAAGATATTCAGTTATTTTTTTAACAGCAAAGGCCATTTTGTGTAGACTTCTGAATGCACCACTAGATGGCAATGTTTTGCAGCCTGTAGTGATTAACAGATCAAAACGTCTTAAATTCATACACCTTTATTTTTAGACAATAGAAAAGGAAGCTTCCTAGTTAGTTGTACAAGAGTCACATGGCTTTTGGTCATTCCTAGCCTGTGAACTAAAAGTCTACATCTGAAAAGATGTCCACGAAATAGGGTTAAATTTTAAAGCAATCTCAGAACAATATATTTTCTCCCTCGCTGCCCCTCTCATTTCCTTTCCTCCCACAAATATTTATTGAGCAGCAGCCCTGTGCCAACTGGAAATATGTGGTGAGCAATGCAGCAATGGTACAGCCTACATGGATCTTGAAGTACCCTGTAGATGGACTACAAGATGGACATTGGTTCCACTTTCATGTTATAAACAACAATAACCACGAAGAACATTTTTATACATGTGCTTGAGTTAAAGTTCTGCCTCAGCCACTTTGGAGAGCAATTTGACAACATCTAGTAAAATTGAGAATGTGGATACCTTATATGATCCAGCAACCCCTCTTTAGGATACATACCCTAGAACAGTGGCTTTTGAACTTTTTGGTACCACGTCACCATTACACTCTTAAAAATGACTGAGGACAACAGAGGGATTTTGTTTATAGTTAAAGTAGGGAGGAAGCAAGAGAATTAAAAATGTTAATAAAGCCACATTCAGCAGGGCGGGGGTCTCAGCCATGTGATCAAAACTATTTTCACAGTAATACTAAAATGTTATTTGCCCTTATGTTTACTCTCTCATGAATGTACATTGGAGCTTTCAAGAGGCTACGTGATGTTGACATTGCAACAGATCAACTGCAGAAGCAGATAGGAGAATCTGGATGGTTTCTATTAAGTCAGACATTAAGGAGATCTACAAAAATCTAATACAATGTCACTTCTCACAAATTTTTTTGCTTGGTAAAATATAATTTTAATAAAAATTATATTAACATAATTTGTTTTAAATGAACTAATATTTAAAATCTTTGTAATTTTTAATTTCCAACAAGGTAAATATCAAAAGATATTGTCACTGTGATGCAGGACGGCACATTTCCCCAAGTGGGGGCAGAGACCAAGCCCTGTACGGAGAGAAGAGTCTTTTGTGGAGAGTGTGGAGAGAATTCAACACACACGCCAAAGTTAGAGTCAAAAGGAAAGTTTATTAGAAAAGGAATAACACTCCACAGAGTGTGGTCTCCTCTCAGAGGCAGAGAGTGAGAGAGAGGTAAGTGCAAAGGCACTGAGAGGGGCCTAGAGGAACAGAGACAATAGAGATGAGGACAGTGAGAGAGACAGAGTAAAAGACACTGAAGGGGACCCTGAGTGTCCCGGGAATTTAGTTTATATGTCATTCTTCAGTTTCAGTGAGTTATAGTTTAAAAGACTATTAGCCCATCTCCTTTGACGTGGACCTAAAGTGAAGAAGGGGAAGGAGAAGAGTATGTAGTGAAAAGGTAAGAATATGTAGAGTGAAAGACCTGCTGGCAGTTCCCAGCCTTTAATCCATAGGTTCCCCATAGTTTTAGCTATAGGGAATGACTCTTGGTTCCTGGTTCTCCTTCACAGGTGTGGGCAATGGGTCGTTAGCAATCCAAGCAGAAATCTTCCTTTGTTCTGAAGGTGTCCTCCTGGCCTGGCTGCAGGGCTGATCAGCATATTGCAGTCTCTGAATGCGGCTTTATTAACATTTTTTAATTCTCTTGCCTCCTCCCTACTTTAACTGTAAACAAAATCCCTCTGTTGTCCTCTGTCATTTTTAAGAGTGTAATGGTGACCTGGTACCAAAAAGTTTAAAAGCCACTGTTTTAGGGTATGTCTCCTGAAGTGGGGTTGCTGGATCATATAGGGTATCCACATTCTCAATTTTATTAGATGTTACCAAATTGCTCTCCAGAGTGGCTAAAGCAGAAGTTAAACAAAAATCTGTATATAGTTGGTTTTTTTAGGGATATCTCAAATCGTAAAGAATTGCGGAATTATTGTTAAACTTATTGATTCAATATCTTTTCTTAACAATAGTGAGAAATGCAGGGTAATATTTATTTTTTATGTATTCAGAGGAAGTTTTTCTTGGTCACTGAAAACGGTGTTGTAGAGTGTCAACATTAAATGTATCGGAAAATTTATTTTTGGCGCCTCATGGGAGATAGAGGTGTACAAATTATGCAAATATGCTTTTTTTTTTTACCATCAGGGGAATTTCATTGTTCTCAAATACTGCCTTCTGTAATTTTTGTTAAAATCTAAACCATTTTCCACTGACACTCAATTCATAAAAAAATGCTAAGGCATCTAATGTTAACAAAAATTCAAAGGCTGTTAGTTTATAGGTCATCAAGTGACCAAGGTTATTTGGTGTTGTTTTTTGATTGTAGAATATTTGAATTGTTCAAGTGTAGATGATATAAAACTTTTACTGCATTAAATTTGGGAAATAAGATGTGGGTAAATATAAAAAACTGAGTTTTACAGGGCCAAGATGCAATGTCATTAATTGGATGTTTCTTTAAAAAAATTTTTTTAAATTAATTTTAGGTATATAGCACAATGGTTAGGCATTTATATAATTTATGAAGTGATCCCCCTGATTACTCTAGCACCCATCTAGCACACTATACCGTTATTACAATATTATTGACTATATTACCTATGTTCCATATCCCTATGATGTTTAGTAACTACTAACTTGTACTTCTTCATCCCTTCACCTTTTTTCACGCTGCCTCCCATCACCCCCCCATCACCAGTTTGTTCTCTGTATCTATGAGTCTGTTTTCATTTTGTTTCTTTTGTTCCTTAAATTCTGCATATGAGTAAAATCATATGCTATTTTCTTACAATGGTTTTGCATGTAGTGATTTGCACACCCTACTCTAGTAAAATGAAATGTGACCACAGTCAGCTATTACCTGATATTTATGGTGGAGGGCTTTGGGCAACCAAGTATAAATCTTGATGAGATTTTATGCTGCCACTCAGGGAAGTGAATGGGATAGGTTAGAAACCGAAGCACAGCACAATTCAGGAGACATATCTGAGCAGTAGTAATATTGTTGATGCAGCATGCATCACAAAAACAAATGGAAATTGTTTTTTTATCTGTTGTTAGGGGATTATCTAGCTCCTGGTGGGGCTAGCTGAAGGAACTGTGTCTTCAATAAATTTTTTGTGCCAATAACCAGACTCTCAGCAGGTCATGGTCTCTAAAGTTATAAATCTAGGAGCGAATATGTTTAAATGTGGAATTCTATATAGATGGCCCTTTCAAAGGGAAGATAAACCAAAATTGCTGGTCTTAGCCTTTTGGATTACTGACTTTATTTGAACCACATCAAGCAATAAAGAACTTAGAAATCATCTAATTCAGCTATTTATTTGATAGAAGAAAATGAAACATAAGGATGACCACTTATTTATGCATTCACTTGAAAACATTTTGTTAATGCTCACTCTGTGCAGACATTGACCTGATCATGAAGAAGTAGGGTGAATATATAATTTATCATCCAAACTTTTGAGAGTGAAAGGGATGCCCTTAATAATTATACTGAGACATCAAACAAGCCAAAAGCCAAAACTGTCCTGGGAAAAGCTGAATGTAGATAACCCTAAGACATCATTCTAATCCTCCGAAGGAGAGATGTAAAACCACAAGATGGGGATAATTATGCATGTGATATATGCAAGAGAAATGCTGAGGAAGGGTATACCTGGCCTAGTGAGGAAAGACCTCTCAGAAAGCGATGCTCTACCTGGATCCTAAGGGGTGAGTCACAATTTATCAGGTAGAGAAGGAAAGGATGTTCCCAGCAGAAGGAAGAGAACGTGCAAAGCCTCAGCACCATTTTTATGCATCGGGGAACTGCAAGTGGTTTTCCATGGTCAGAGTGTGTGGCAGGTGGAGAGCAGGTGCTGAAATGAGATCCATGAGGATCAGATTATCAGGGCCTTGCAGGGTGTGCAAAGGAGTGTGTGAGTTTCCTCCTTGCAGACAAAGGGAACCATTGAAAGATTTTAAGCAGGGCCATGACCTAATCAGATTTGTGTTTTGAAAAGTTCACTCTGACAGCAAGTGAGATGAATTGAAGGAGGAGAGAACAGTCAAGAGGCTTTTGCATTAAGCTACAGGAAAGAGGGCAAGATCCAAATTAGGCAGTGATGGTGGGGATGGGCCTTAAGGGGCAGAGTTGAAAGTTTTTAAAAAATATTGGCTTATGTAACTAAAAAAAATCTAGAGGTTATGCCTATGTCAATCAAGCCTGGCTGCAGACAGGAGCTCAAACAATGCTTTTAGGACCTGGACTCTCTTCTTAGCTCAGTGTCCTCCATGAGAGGTTCTACCTTGAAAACATATATCCCCTCAGCTTCAAATCCCATGATAAAACACCTGCCCTGGTACTCAAAGCATCAACCAATCAGTCACTGTGGCTAAGGGAATTGGAATCTCTGATTGGCCAGTCTGGGTCACATGTCTACCTGAGTTGGGCTGAGGCTCTACAGAAATGGCACCAACTGAGTAAAGACAAAGAAGTGGATTCAAAAGGGAAAATCTGGGGCTTTTGCTGGAAAGAGTGAAATCCATATTGGGAATGTGAACAGCAAGCTTCAACCATAGAGGCAGAGCTGGGTGGACCCCCAGGTGACTGCTCTGACCACAGGCCCTCAGAAGCTTGGAGAGGACCACAAAGCAAGGTCAGGAGAAGGTCATCCTTAGTCAGGAAGGAGTCTTATCCTCTTTAAAGTTCTGTAGAGGAGGAGAATCCCTGTCTCTCCCTGTGAGAAGGGAGGGATGAACTTGACTGAGTTGAATCTAAGACATTTGCTGAGAATATGAATGGAGTTATTTTGTCTCAAAAGGGAGAACAGGCTCCAGCCCCTCTCTTTGATGCATGGGCAGCTACTCCTCCATGTTCTGTTCCCAGGAAGTAGTTGGTAAGCAGGTGGGGTGGAGCAGCCCTGCAGATCCAGACCTGCCTGCACTTAGGGCGAGAACAAGGAATTATTTTTAATCTCAGGTGTAAAAGTGCAGACTCTACCACCATCTTGGTGCATTTCAAAGTAAATTGCAGACATTAGTACACTTACCCCTAAATGCATATCATTAATCAGTTAAGTATTTGTTTACATTTTTTTTCCTTTCGAAGTAAAATTTACTTAGGTTAAAATGCAGAAATCTTAAATGTATACTCACCAAGTTTTGACTGTGTAACCCACACCTGAAGGACTTTTTATTACCAAGAGCAACCAGAAAAGCCGATGGCACCTGCCTGAGATTTTATCCAAGGGGGCAGGGAAGAACTAGCCCATCAGAGTGGGTTTCAAGGAACAGTGAGGGCGAGGAGGTGGATTCTCTGATTACATCCCACTAGTCCTGCCCGTTAGAGGTCTTAGTCACATTGTTCAGTGAAGCCCTTAGAACTCTGAACACAGAGGAAGCGCTTAGTCCCCATGGGCTCCTGTTATTGCTGGTACTGTTGATATTGTTATTATCCTCATCTGACTGGCTATCCTTTGTCTATTTGTATTAGCCAAAATGCTGTAAGAGAAGGAAGGTGAATGGTAGAATCTGGATGCCACACCTTACCCTGAACTCCCTAACAACTCTGAGATTGTAACTGAAAAAAGAACAAATAATGAATAATATTATTTGCAAAAGTGAACTGACCTGGGAGAAGGCAGGTTGCCTATCCAGCTGCTATTCTTTCCTTTTTCCTTGATGGCAAAGCCAGAAAGGCTGAAAATGCTCAATGTTCACTCCCCGGCCTTTCTTATAGCTGGGCATGTGAACCAATCCAGGACAGTGCAATTTTAGGGAAAGTTCCTGGAAGCTTCTGGGAAAGATTTTCCTTCCTAATAAAAAAGAGCTACATGGGAGGAAATGCCGTTCTCCTTCCTTACTTTGAATGTTATTACCTGAGGATGTGATGCTTGAAGCTATGGTGGCTACCTTGCCTCCACAAGGGTAAAGCTAAGACACTCAAAGAAAGGTCAGCTTGCTCCTTAGTTTTAGAGTGGCTGAATTCTGAAGTGCTTACTTCTAGAATTCTTTTTGTGAGGTCATAAATTCTTCATTGTTTAAGTTGCCTTTAGTTGGATGGTCTGTTCCTTGCAGGCTACAGCATACTAACTGATAGACGTGATTTGTAAAACTTGTTAGTAATACCAGGCCATTCTCTGAGTACAATCTTATTTGTGTCACGAAGATCAGACTGCTAACTTTTAAAAGAAAACTATAATCCACTGATTTGTGGTACGAGTAAACTATCAGTTTTCAAAACAGTTAAGCTGGCAGAACAGGAGTTGTTTGAAAATCATGGTTTTCAATATTTGTAGTGATTTTAACATCATGATGGTCATCTTCAGGGCTCCATATAGCTCAGGATGGAAACTGTCTTCTTATTTCTAACTTTATCTATGAGTATGTAGCTGGTGGCTGACTTGGGGTTTCCTGTGAGTCTAGGGTACACAAAAAGGTCCTGTGAAGTCTTGATGTATTTAATTCTGTCATCCAAACTGGTAACAATTTTATTGATAGAAAACAGGGCTTTATTATAAGTACCCAGTATAAAATCTCAACCAAATTATACATGCCTAGAGAAAAACTACTAGTTTGTTTTTGTCAAACTGATTGATAGAATTTTCATTTATGTTCAACATCCAATAAATATTAAGTGCCTACTATGTGCCAAGGTTTGTGCTGGAGACCGGGAGTAGAGCAGTGAGCCCCACAAGTTCCACCCCAGATTAAAAAGATAATGGAAAAATAACCAGGCAATTATAATACAGAGAGAGAAATGTTTCCATCTCTTGAGAAGTTCAGTTCAAGAATCACTTCCAGGGACAAGTACAGGAGATCCCAGAGGAGTTCATTCATTCATTCATTCATTCAACTGATAATTTATTCAACATGTTTATTGAGCATCTACAAAGTGACTAGGCATTGTGCTAGGAACAGATGAGGGAACAAGAGATATAGTCTCTACCCTCATGTTGCTCTCATTCCAGTTGAGGAGAAAGACAGGCAGACAGGTAATTATAGTGTGACAGTGCATCTAAGAGGAGTGCATCTAAGAGGGCACCAGACCCAAATTTGGGGTTGTGAGGAAAGAATCTAAGCAGAGATGGGAAGGATCAGAAGGTGGGGAAGAATTTTCCAGACAGAGGGGAGATTACTGTCCATAGCCATAAGGGCAAAAGAGACCACAGACAAGGTCATTTCAAATAGCCAGGATAAAAATTTGGGCAGAGTGGAAACTGCAAGGGGTAGAAAAGGAGAGGATTGGAAGAGATAACTGGTGACCAGGTCCTGACAAATCTTGTAACCCATATTAGGGAGTTTGGGCTTTTTCTGAGGATAATAGGTAAAGAAGAGATTTTAACAAGGGAATAAAGTGGTCAGATGTTCACTTTAGAAAATCACTGGCTGCCACGTAGAAAGGGGTTTGGAGGGTGAGACACCAGAGGCAGGAGACCAATTAGGAGGCTACTGAAGTTCTCTTGGGCAGTGCTGGTAACACCTGACCTAGGAATGACAATAGAGACATATGGACTGATTAGAGAGCTCTTTGAGAGGTGCAATCAATAGGAAGTGGGGAACATTGGAAAGGACTCCATATAGTATGCTAGTTTCTGACCTCAGCAACGAAGAAGACAGCAGAGCACAAGGGGCTTGGAATGGGGGTAGGTAATCAGTTCCTTTCAGTGTATGTTGAACTCGAGGGACCCGGGGGAGATTCATGTGGAGATGTCTTAGAGGCCACTCTGGAACTGAGGAGAGAGCTCAGCTGGAGTCTGTGATTTGGAAGTCATCAGAATATAGTGGACACTGAGCCCATGGGCATCGGTGAGATCACTCATGAGTGTCTGGAGCAAGGTGAGGGCAGGAGACCCAGAGGAAGACCAGCATTAAAGAGATGTTTCAGAGAGAAGGGCGCTCACAAGCAAGACAGGACAGACAGGAAAGAAGAGAGCCAGGAGAGGCTGGTGTCCCAGAAAGCAAGGGGGAGTTGACATTTACCCGGTATTTGCTTTCAACTTTTGTCATATATGAGATTGGTTTATGGAAAATTTGTAAGAGAAAAGCATACATGTGAAACACTTCTATTAACAAATTTTTTATAATTTGAGAAAAGAGTCCTTTTTTGGTTCGTGGCATACCAGAATTCCATAAGGCCATAGTCAGAGAACTAGTGGCCCAAAGTGAGGAAGTATTAACAGAAAGCTGGAAGTCTCCATGGAGTCTAGAAAGAGAGAACTGGTCTGGCATTGGTGGAGGGAGCAAACTTGATATGACAGGAACACGCTTTCCATCTCTTGAGAAGCTCTGTTCAAGAATCACTCCTAGGCCTTTCCACTGTTCATTGTGCTCTCCTGCAAGCCTGCTCATTAGCTGGATTTCCTGGGGACTGCTTGGAAATCAGCATCTTGTGAGTCTGGTTGGAAAGCGTCAAGTCCTAGGGCTCTAGCGGATAAACTCCAAAAAACTGATGAGCTTCAGGAGCCTATGAAACTGACTTGGGCCTTGGTGACCACACTTTTTTTTTAACAGGATGGCAGCCCACTTTCCTGGCATCTCATTAGCTACAGCTCATCACACTGGAGTTTCTGCCTCCCAGGTGGTGGGGACAATAATCTGGAAGGAAGGGGCTTGGCAAGGTTTGGGTCAAACTTTATATAGCAGAGAAAGCTATATAAAGCTATATAAAGTAGCGAAAATTATGGAGGAAGATGTTAAGCCCTCTGAACTCCCATCTTGAATCTGTCATTTAATTGCCCTTTTCTTTCCTGTTCCTCATGATTTTTCCTAGGGAAAACTACTTTTCCTGTTTCTCAATACACATATTGCAAAATGACATTTCTACATGTAACTTACGTCCTTTGGTCCAGAAGGTAAATTCTGTCCTCTGTTGATTGTTCTGGTACAACCAGGAAGCACAGGAAGAAACCTGGGTGAGAACTTGAATCTCAATGGTCAGTCTGCCAAACATCATAAGGAGGCTCTGGGGTTTGAGGCATGTGTAGGTGGGGTTCACAAGAATAAAATGCACTCCCTACCCATGAAGAACTCGCAAGGCCAACATGGTGACTGGCACACAAGAGCGCTCAGCTGTAACTACTACCCACAGACACTCAATGCAGGAGCTGGGGCTGATGGGGGAAAAGACCGTGCTGGGGGTGGGAGCCTGCGAGGCTCTGCACAATCAGATACCAAGCTTTAAGATTTCTAGAACCATATAAACAGGAAGGAAAGGGGGAAGAGTGCCAAGAACAGAGCAATTTCTCACGGATGGGAGCCATGGAGCCCACCGGTCCCTCCCCATGAAAAATTACTCAACAGCAGCTCAAGGCCTGACTCCTCTCGGTCTTCAGGTCTGAGCATCGCATCTTTGATGTGGCTGCAGTCATTTGGTTGCTGACGTTTCATCTAAGGTTCAGGAAGTACTTATCTTACAGGGTTCATGACAGTACCATTGGTTTTCTGGACTGGACACCTAAGGAAGTTCAACCATTCTTGATAGTTTTAAAATAAGCTGTGTGAACCCTGTTCAGCTTGCCAAAAAGAAGAAACAGTTGCTTGAAAATGATGGTTTTCCATATCTGCAGGGATTTCAACATCGTCATAGTCACATTCAAGTTCAACATAGCTTGGGATGGAAGTTGTCTTCTTATTTCTAACTTTATTTACCAATGAGTATGTCTCTGTCGGCTTGCTTGCTGTTTCCTGTGGGGCTAGAATACACAAAAAGGTTCTTACATGCAAAAAGCTCTTGTGTATTTATATATCTTTGACCAAGTGGCTCAGTGTGGTTTTTATGGGTTTCAGTGATCCTCCCACTTCTTAGTGGACCAGATCCTTATTTTACATAGGAAACTGAGGCACAGACATGACACAGTCTCAAGATCGCCCAAGCGAGTAAATGGCAAATATTGATCAGACATCTTGACTCCCATGTCCCTCTGCCTAAGACTGCACTGCAGCGGGAACCATGAAACAGAAACTTAGACCAGAAACTGACCAGAGCTAGTAGCCAAGTGAGTAGTGTTGTGTCTATAGATCCTAATTCTCATAAGGAAGTGATACAAACCATATTTCCTTTTTGGCACATCCCTCACAGTGACTTACACTGTTTCCAGAACTATTGCCAATTGCTCATGTACGAATCTCTCTGCTAAGAAGAATGGGGACAGTGGTGTTTTCAAAAGGTGGATTTAGTGGAGAATGGGTACATACCAAAAGAAGTAATGTGTCTAAGGGAAGGATGATGAAACAGCTCAACTCTACATTTCATGGGGACTGGAACTTCCTGTACTGCAGTCTCATGTTTTCCTAAGCAAACCTAAAAAACTGCTACTGTTTCATTTCCTGCAGAACTCTGCATTTAGACAGATCTGAGTTCATGTTCAGGCTTCAGCAGTCACTAGCTGTGTGACCATGGGTAAGTCACTTGACTTCTCTGTGCCTCAGTGGCCTCATCTGTTAGAAGGTAATAATAATGTACTTGTCTCATACAGCCGTTGAGAAAATTAGATGAGATAATGTCTGCAAAGTACTTAGCATGGGGCCTGACACACAGTGCATGCTCAATAAATGTTAGCTAATATTATTATTTATCCTTTCAATCAAAACATTTTTATTAATTATCTACAAAGCTCCAGGCACTGTTCTTAGTGGTGGGTAAACAGTGGTGAACAAGACCAGAAAGGTTTCTACTTCCTGGAATTTTTATTGTAGTGGAGGAGATGAATAAACAAATGAACAATAACTAAATAAGATAATTTTGATAATTGCTATAAGTCTCATTAAGAAAATTAGCAGACTTGCTCTAGACAGGGTGGCCAGGAATGGGCTCTTGGAGGGGGCAACATTTGAGCTGACTCCTGAAGGATGAGGTAAAGCTATGTGAAGAGCTTAAGGGAACTAGATAGAGTTTTTCTGATAGGAAGTGTGAGATGCCCAGCAATACCCCAGGTTCTTTTTAACTCTTGTTCCAAGCTGGGATTTGAATATGAATTTATACATTGATAATGGGAGCATTAGTACTTATTCTGCTCCTTTTAAACTTATCTCTTTTAAACGGGTTGCTTCTGTCTGTAAATCCTAGTGTTATAGACTGAATGTCTTTGTCCCCACAAAATTCGTATGTTGAAGCCCTAATCCCCCAGTGTGGTTATGTTTAGAGATGGGGCCTCTAAGGAAGTAATTAAGGTTAAATAAGGTCATAAGGGTGCAGCCCTGATCCAATAGAGTTAGCGCCTGTATAAGCAGAGACACCAGAGAACTCTTCCTGCCTTGTGAGGACACAGCAAGAAGGCAACCACCTGTAAGCCAGGAAGACAGTCCCCACTAGAAACCAATTCAGCTGGCACCTTGATTTTCAGTTTCTAGCCTTCGGAACTGTGAGAAAATAAATTTTAGTTGTTTAACCCACCCTATCTATGGCATTTCGTTATGGGCAGCCTGAGCCAACTAAGACACCTAGCTACTTGTTATCCTACCCTGAATGAGACTGTTATCAGCAAAGTATACTTACAGGTGTCTAGTTGAGAAAGCAAATTCCTGGGTGGCAGAGGGGGTAACTGATCTGGTGATTGATTGACATTCCTGGAGACAAAAAAGAAGGAATCAGTGTCTGTTTCTGACCAAACTGTCAGTGGATTTAAAGGAAAACATCAAGGAAAGTGGACAGGGTTGAACATTCAAATTATGGTTCCTAAAACTTGGAAGCATTGCCTTCTCTTTCTCGGTCTTACATCCTATTTGTAACTGGCACTCTAAAGAAACCACTTCCTTTAGCCAGGGAACAGCTAGACTTGACGGAAGGGAGTTGGAGCACTGTAACTTAGAGCATAAAGCTCTGCTTCCTGTGCTCACCTGAGCTGGATTAGCAGGGGAGATAAGCACCAGCTGTATTTTGATTTACAAAACAGATGTGCTCCTAAAGCTAACTGTATATACACTGTGTGGCAGCAATTCCACTACTGGGTATATACCCTACTGAAATGCTTGCAGATGCTCACCTAAAGACATGTACTAGAATGTTTATAGCAGCACTATTCATAATAGCCCTAAACTGGACACTACCCAAATGTCCATCAGCAGTAGAATGAATAAATTCATCATGGTATATTCCCACAGTGGAATACTCTATACAAGAAGAATGAACAATCTATAACCACAGGCAATGAATCTCACAAAAAATGTTGAGCAAAAGAATCCAAACAGCAAATAATACATGTTGTCTAACTCCATAAAGCATAAAAACAAGACGAAACTAACATACTATTTCAGATAGTGGTTATCCTTGGGGTGTAATGGCTGAAAGAGAATGTAAGATATTGAGGTGCTGGTAATTTTGTTTCTTGATCTGAGTGCTAGCTACCTGGGTTGGTTCAGTTTGTGAAAATTCATTGAGTTGCAGTTACTTACCATGTATACTTTTCTGTATTCATATTATATTTCACTAAGAAGTTTCAACAAAAAAAAAATAGACTCCAAGCAAGACTCCTTATCTAGACTCCCATTCCCCTATATGAAGTCTTAGTTTCAAACTGATTTTCTAAGGCCTCCTATATGTGCTTAAGTTCCCCTGGGAATGCATAAGCATTTTTAGGTTGTTGGAGTGAGTGGAAAGGGGACACACAGCAAGAGCTCCACCAGTGGCCTCTTTTTACCCCTATGGAGTTAAGGCTCTTTTCAGGAGAGGAGGGAAATTTATCTGACTCATAAATTTGGGGGAAAATCCAGCTCCTCTCACTTTCTCTTCCAGAGATGGCAAGACTGCAAAAAGCATATGTTCTGCTCTGGTCTTTGCCATGCCATTCAGAGAAAGTGGCTGCCCTGTGGGGAAGACCTGAGATTCTCCAGGGCTGCCTGTGCACTGTGCAGGAAAGTTCACCTGGTTTTGAATTAGGAAACACACTTGCCCCTGGAGAAGAGCCACATCCTGCAAAGCCAGTTTCATTATCAATAGGCAGTGTTTTGGTTACCTAAATGCAAGACACATTAGAATTAGTGAGAAAGAGGCCTATTATGTGCTGGCTCCCTTGAGCCCCAACAACAGTCATTTTAGAAAAGCATAGATTTGTTTCAGATAGTGTTTCAGAGAAAGGACTGGCCCCAGACCAGCTCCTGGGGGATAACCTCTAAGCTCTTGGAAAATCCTGCCAGATAAGTGTTTCTCTGTGTACCTGGGGGCCTTGGGCCAGCCAGATAGTTTATGCTAACAAGGTGACTGATGGTGAATGCCTGCTTGTGTTTGTCTGAGGCCCTGGGTCACCCTGTATCAGTTTGACTTCTGGAGGAGCTGGAGATTGAGTAGCTAAAGTAGTCATGCTCTGTGCTTATATGTCTGACCACCAATAAAAACCCTAGAAATCAAAGCTCAGGTGAGCTTCTCTGGTTGGCAGTGCTTTGGAAGCTTGTGCCTGGTCTCTCCTGGACTCCACCCGATGTGCCTTTTTCCTTTGCTGATTTTAATCTGTATCCTTTCACTATAATAACCCATAACTGTAAATACAATAGCTTTTCTGGGTCCTGTGAGTCCTAGCCAATCATGTAAGCTAAAGGTAGTCTTTGGGACCTCCAACACAGGTAGCAATCATAAAGCCCTCAAAGACATCACAAAATACAAAAGTAAAGCGAATGGCATATTTTTGTTTAGCACAGAGCTTTTAGAAGACTGCTTATAATCCATCTCAAGAAAAGAAGGGTAGACCTCACCCTGAGTGGTGGACCCAGAACACAGAGCCCGACCTGCTACCTCTATCAAACTAGATGAGGTGAAGGAGGACTTGGAGAGCAGAGAGAGCCAGATGGTGCCCTGCACCCCCAAAGCCCTGAGACCTCTCCCCCTTAAAGTGGGGAGAATTGGCAGATGTGACATTTCACTGGGCTGCATGGGAAAAGTGGGAGTTTAAGTCATACTAGCACAGCAGTGTGGGCTCAAGAGTGGAAGTGAACAGGCAGTTCTCAAAATTAAAAAGCAGAAGAATCCCCCCCCCCCGCCGACACACACACTTACTCATACATCATTTCATCATCTCTTTGTATTTGTTTCAAGGGCTTGGTAATTTTCATTTTCTTGCCTAAGGAAAAAAAATAAACATTCGTTTATGAAGAATTAGCAAAAGTTGTGATTTTAGAGTTCAGAAATCCTCAAACAGGCAGGTTCAGGACATTTGGAAGAATAACCAACAAGAGGAAACAAACTTAGGGACACAGAAGTAATAAATGTTAGAGCTAGAATTTAACCCAGGTCATCGTGATATAGGGAAGAGGCATGAGAACTACTCAGATTGACTATCAAACCAAATTGTATTCAGAGCCTACAATGGGCTGATCAGCCCTATAGCCAGACCACCAAGGAACCAACAGAGTAAAGGAAGATTCCTGCAGAGATTACTAACAAACTGTTTACCCATACCATTAACCTGCATACCCATACCATAAAAGGAAAACAGGAAAACAAAGTCTTTAAATTATACACAAAATAAACTCAACCATTCATTCCCTACGCCAGACCACTGGGAAGCTATGTAACAAAGCCTGAGATTACCAACATGCCTTTAACACTGCATACCCATACCTTAAAAGGAAACCAAATTCCTTAAATACTCAGGGTCTTTCTCATTCTCTGTCTCGGAGAGGAGATCACACTGTCTGTGGAGATTTATTCCTTTTGTAATAAACTTTCTTTTTGTCTCTAACTCTGGCATGTGCTTGAATTCTTTCCTGCGTGTAGTTAAGGACTCTTACTCTCTTGGCGTAGGACTTGAGTCCCCACTCGGGAATGGGGGGGATTCGCCCTGTTCTGCATTAATGATTACAAATGATTACAATGATTACAAATATGATTACAGAGCCTTTCGCAAGTCCAGTGAAGGCAGGACCATGCAGGCTGTGTTCATTTCCTGGCATGTAGTTGGCACTCGGAAATGCTGGTCAAATGAATAACCAAAAGCGTGGTTGGGAGGAAATGAGATAAGGAATGAGAAGAGCAGCTTGTAAATTGTGATGCGTTTGGCATATAAATTATTATTAATTATAACCTGCTTGTTAATAGGTCTGGGTCAAGATAAAAGAGAATAGGGAAAGTTTTTGTTCGGGGTCATACTTTTTTCCATATCTGAGAAGAAAAAGTTTTAAGAAGGCAAATGGATAGAGGACTATAGGAATATTTTAAATACATTTTGTATTAAAAAATAATAATAATTACCATTAAGGGATAGAGGGGAAAAAACATTGAATGAGTAGCCCAGCAGACCTGAGTTCTGGTCCCTATGAGACCTCAACCAAGGCTCACCTTTCTCTGAATCTTAGTTTTCCTATCTCTAAAAAGAGATCAAGAAGAATACCAAAAATATCTCACTTCTTGTACAGCCCTGACCTTCCAGCACTGGATTGAGCAGGATTCTGAGGCTTTGTCCAGATGCAGTGGGAGGATAGCAAAGGCATAATCATAGAGGGATGCCTGCCCAGGTTGCTCAAGGGAAAGGTGGCTATCCCTCTTAGTGTATTTCCCACTCCCAGATGTACTCTAGGCTTAAGTCATTACAGAAAGGGAAAGAATCTTAAGAATACACACCACTGAATCAAGGAGTTAATGTTTCTGAAGATGAATATCAGAATGGAAAACCATTTCAAAGTGGTTTTGAAGTGGTTTTCCATTTTGATATTCATCTTCAGAAACATAAAGTTAGTGTTAATCACCGGGTGGATGCTTTTTTTTTTTTTTTTTTTAATCTGGGGATGACAAGAACCTCTGGCCATGGTAGATATAATACCAGAATTCAGAGTATAATTTTAGAGGAGGCAGTCACGGTGGCCAAACAGGTTGATCATGGATTGAGCCCATTTTTCACACCTCAAGATACTTTAAAAAAAGTCACTTTATTGAAGTATGATTGGTGAACAAAAAGCTGTACACATTTAATGCACACAACTTGATGGATTTGGAATCGACAGTTTTTGACATTTCATACACTTGTGCTCTCTTTTAGAGTCTCAGAGATAAGTTGCTGTGATCAACAGCTATACTGGAGAGAGAAAACACCAGAGCACAGTGTGTCTTGAAACAGATTCTGCTTTCACCCAAGCCCTTAGTTAACCTCCCTCCCTTAATTATGCAGATGGGGAAACCGAGGCCCGTGGCTACAAGTTAGTGGCAGAGCTCAAACTGAAATCCAGAATGCATGATACTTAATTCAAAGGTCAGCCCATACAGCCCCAAAATTAATCTTTTTGCTTTAAAGGAGCCCTAATGCACTGATAACCACCCCTTCTCCTCCCTCCACCTGCCAAGGTGAGGTAGCTATTACCTTGTGTAAGCAGCCGCCTACACACGCAGTACAGGATGAGGCCCAGGACCACAGAGACAATGACGATGGCCACAGCTAAGATGATCCAGAAATTGTCCCTCCACCAATCCATTGTAGTTGATTACTGAGGAGAATAAAGACAGAGAAATGAGGTATCAGTGAAAGACATCCTGGGGTGGTGGAGGCTACCTCTCCATCTACCATGTTGTGTGGAGATGCATCTGCTTAGGGATCAGGCAGGCACTGGTTCACATTCAAACTCTGCCAATTAGCAGCTGGGAGACGCAAGGCAAGTCACTTAACCTCTGAGCCTCACTGTCTTCAACAACATGATGGAGGTGTTAGTTAACACTATGGTGGTGATCATTATATATATATAACTATCATATAACTATAACTATCAAATCAACACGTTGTGCAGCTTAGACTCACACAGTGTTCTGTGTCAATTATACCTAAATAAAGTTGGGGGAAATGAAAAAAAATAAAAAGAGCATCTTTAAAAAGTTCCCATAGTACAAAGTGACCAGTGCATCTGTAGTACAGTAATGTCTAATATTCATCCTTTAAATTGTTGCCCGAATAATACTGTGTTGTGATCTTCTCTTCCCATCAAATCTTAAAGTAAATTGTACAACTAATGCTTGTATTAACAGAGCTTGGGGGAAAAATGACATGTGTGCAGTGATTTTCCAAGCCACGGGTGACATAGGGGCAAGTAGAAAGAAGAGCAGCTGCCAGGCTCCAAGTAACAATGGGGAGCAGGCTGCAGATGGACTCATAGGAGTAGCCTCCAGGAATTCAGGGAGATTTAGGGGAGGGGCTAGGCTCCCTTCATTCGTGGAATGAGCTTTTTGATATTAAGGTAAAAATGATCCTTGAGGCCTGGGAGAGATCCTAAAATCTCTCCCAGGTTATACAAGAATCAACTTCCTGTGTCACCATTTAGCCAATGGAAACTCACAATGTATACTGGTGTAGTGCCATTTCTGATTCATACTTTTAAGTAATATTAATGATGTCAACAGGGAACCAGGCTGGCGGTAGAGGAACAGGGGCAAAATTAGGTTACTGCTGAAGTCATTATTATTATAAAGACCTAACTTGGCTTACTATTTTAAAATGTGCATTACTGGGCTAGTGTCTTCATTTATTAAGTTGTTATATCACGAGTCGAATTTTCAGTTCCAAATTGTATTTCTTTAGTGAAGCTTTGGCTTAATCAAGTCTAATGTTATTTGGCTACTAATAAAGTTATATTGCAAAACCAATCATGTGTAACTAATGTAGGGAGGCAGCAAGAGAACTAAATTAAATCAAGCTATAGTCAAAGTCTACAATGTGCTAATCAGCCCTAGGGCCAGGCCATGAGGACACCGGGCAGAACAAAGGAAGATTTCTGGTGGGATTACTAATAAACCATTTAGGCATACTTTGAGGGGAAAACAGGAAAAGAGTCTTTAAGTAGCACCCGACATAAAATAAACACAATCATTCATTCCCTATAGCTAAAACCACGGGGAACCTATGGATCAAAGGGTGGGAACTGCCAACGGGACTTTCACTCTACATATTCTTATTTTTTCATGGTACATGTTCTTACTTTTCACACAGTATACACATACCATCAAAGGAAAATGGGTAAACAAAGTCTTTTAAACTGTAATTCATAGTAACTAAGAATGATATATAAATTGAATTCCACGAACACTTGGGGCTTTTTTTCTTTGCTTTTTGTCCTTGCTTCTAGTCTTTGCTTTTTCTGTCTTGGTCTTTTCTCTGTCCTTCCCTAATAAACTTTCTTTTTAACTTTAACTCTGGCGTGCACTTGAATTCTTTTCTGTGCTCAGTCAAGAACCCTTTTCTCTCAGTGCAGGGTCACTGTGGGAATTTGCTGTGTCCTGCATCATAACCAGCACTCTCCTATACATCATTTTGCAGCTTGCTTTTTAACTCAGCACTGGTTTTGCCATTTATCCATGTCGGTAGATGTCCTGGAGATTTACTCTTAAGATAGCAAAGTGTCAGCTACCTGGGCTATCTCACCCCTCAGGCATGCACTCAGCAGAGGTTTTGTTGTAGATCACCCTTTCAGCCTGCACCAAAGAAAGTAACAGAGAAAGAACAAAGGGAAAAAGAAAAAGTTTGGAGACTGGACACTTGGCTTTCAGTAGGGGCTTTGAAATTTGGTTTTCAAGGCCAAGTGAGGTCAAAGGACACTGGACTTAAGAAGCCACCATGTATTGGAGGGCAGCTTATTTATTTAACAAACCTAAATTGGAATCACACTTTCTTAGCTGTGAGGAACCAGACAGGTAAGTAAATGGATAGACTATAGATAGGTAGAATTTCTTCCTTCTATTTTCTTTTATTCAAATGTGTGTCTCTGTCTAATCTTCTCTCCCATTTTCTATCTCTTTGTCTCTCTCTCTCTCTCTCTCTCTCTCTCTCTCTCTCTCTCTCTCTCTCTCTCTCTCTCTCTCTCTCTTATGCCTACAGCACCCTGGTCTTCCTAGGTGGTCTCCCATCCAAGTACTAATCAGGCCTGACGCTGCTTAGCTTCGGAGATCCGACGGGATCAGGAGTGTTCAGGGTGGTATGGCTGTAGACTGTCTTACTCTTAAAGGATTTTTCCAGAAAACAACATAAACATCCTCTTTAGAGCTATAGAAATAAATACCAGGACACAAGCGTTAAAAGCTGTTGCATCTGAGGAGCATGACTGGGTGGAAGGAGGGAAGTGGGAAGACAGGGGGGCTGTAACTTTCACTCTAAAACCCTATACATTACTTTTTTTTTTTTTTTTAGCTATTTGCCTTTAGTAGTAAATGAAAAAAGAAAAAAAAAAAAAGAAAAAAGAGTCAATCAACCATGTAGTGTAACTTCCATGAGAAACTATAGCTCAGATTTCAAGTTAAAAAACATTTCATTCTCATCAGATTCTTGGGGAAGAAAGAGGAGGAAGAATGATGTCAGAAAGTAAAACTATGGGTCACTTTTCAGAAATATGCAGAGTGTTATTTTGCAGTTTTATTCTTACAAATTGAGTGGATTTGTTTTGCCATCAGATGTGTCAAGTGTGCTCAGTGTGCCGAGCAGTCCATAAGTGCTTTCTCATATCTCGCTTCCTTTCATCTTCACCACCACACCCTTTTCCAGATAGGAGCTGAGACTGAAGTGAAATGACTTGCCCAAGGTTACCCAGGTAGGGAGGAGGTGGAGTGCTTTCTGTCTTTGTCACAGGGTTTTCCTCTGTCGATGTTAGTTTGAGTCATCAACAAAAGGCCAAACGGGGTTCAGGGTATCTTACTTTAGAAGGAACATCTCTGTGGTAGTGGTACCTGCTATGAAGAGCCAAGGGATTCTCTAGAATGAATCATCAGGGCCCAAAGTTAAGAATAAGCATCCCAAGTTCTCTGCAGCCTAAGACCAGAGAAGCAGCCCTCTTCCCCATGGACCACTGAGAGATGCCTTTCAACAGAACCAAGAAGAGCTTGTCTTTTTGAGAGAGTGCAGCTGAGAGACGGGGACCCCAAGAGAATCTTCTCATTCCCAGTTGGATGTTCTCTGGGCCTCCAGGCTAGTTTAATGGCCAAGGTGCCACCAGAGAGGGAAGAGGAGTTCTGGGGAGTGACGGTGGGGAGTGCAGGCAGTGAGGAATGTGCAATGGCTGTACACTTGGGCCCTAGAAAGGTATTCAAGCTGAATCCCACCTGTGTTGGCAGGCCTGGAATAGATCAGATTGTGTGGTGCAGGATAGCTGAGAGCTACTGAAGCATGGGACAAAAAGTGTTTGCATGAGAGGATGCTGGCAGTCAGCTCGACGACACAGCTGGATCTCTCAAGGGCCCACAAGGAACCTCTCAAAGGCCAGGGTCTCAGGGGCCAAGGATAAGAATCTTTACCCAACACCACAAACTAGCTCAGCAGGAATGGCCCACTGATGGGAGAGTTCCTGTGGGAAACTGTCCCTATCTTTAGTCCATGATTCTACACCAGGGAAGAAAGCAAAGGGGAGGGGTACTGAGGGATCTGAGGCAGCCCCACCTTTCTCTACTCCCTTTACTGGGGTAAAGGGGAGAGGTTTGAGTCAAATACTGAAGTTTTAAAATAAGCATGACCAAATTTGTGTAACTAAAATTAGTCTGCTTGGTAATCAAAAGTAACTTAAAATTTTTGGAATTGGACTAAAATGTCATCAAGGGAGGCCACGCCCCCTCGGAACAAAACGGGAGCCCAGGCAACAGTAATTGTTAGAAACAAATTATATTCACTTCCTATGGCTGCTCTAACAAATTACCACAAGCAACAAATACCTTAAAACAACACAAGTGTGTTTTCTTACAGTTCTGGAGGTCAGAGTCCTAATGATGCCACTGGGCTGAAAATAAAAGTGTGGGCAGGGCTGTGTCCCCTTCTGGAGGCTCCACTGGAAAAACTATTTCCTTGTTCTTATCAGCTCTCAGAGGCCACTCATGTTCCATGGTTCCTGGCATCTTTCTGACGTAGGAAGGCTCTCAAGGCAGGACTCAGACTTAGGGATAACACAGGGACCTGTGAGCCAGAGTGAGGACCCACAGGATAGGGTAAGATGCCATGTGTGGACCAGAGCTGGTCCAATCCCAAACCATATGTCAGCAGGTCCCAGGGAACAGAGGGTGGGGGGTATGAGGAACTGAGTCCACAGGTACAGGTGTAGGGGATCCAACTGTCGGGAGGAGGTCAGGGAGCTGCAGGGCCCAACCTCGGTTCCTGTCAATTGGGGGAACATTTGGTGGACACAATGAACAGAAGAAGGAAGAGTAAGAACTGTGGGAGCTCTCTTTAGTTATTAGTTATCGAGTTCCTTGGATGTGTCAGGCCCTGCGCCAAGAACTTGAAGAATATCGGAAGTTCCCAGCCCTGCCTGAACCTTGGAATCACCTGAGGAGCTAGAAAAACTGCTGCTGTCTGCACTACATCAGAGACTCTGATTTAATTGACTTAGGATAGGGCCTGGCCATTGGGGTTTTCTTTGTTTATTTTTAATAAAGTTCTCCAGCTGATTCCAGTATGAGGCCAAGATTGAGAGCCAGTGACATACATGTTATCACTTAATCCTCACTATAACCTTTTTGGCGACTATGGTTACCCCCTTTTACAGATGAAAGTTAGGCACTTTGCTAAAGGCAATGCAGTTAGTAATTTACTAACTTAAGATGGCAGCTCGGCCCAGTCAGATGCCAAAGTTCAAGTTCTCTTAACTCTGCCAGGCTGACACCAAGCTAATACATTTCTTTTCATTACAGAACTGAAAGCAGAACTCTTATTCAAGAACTTCCAATATTGGCAAGACCTCAGCTTCTAGGTGTGACTTGTTTCACATAATAAGAACCTCAATGTGAAAATGTACTTTAGAAAAGTAACATGCATTGTGTGCTGAGTTACCAAGAGTTCTAAGTACTCTACTTGTGCCACCTCGTTTAATCCTCATAACAGCTCCATAAGGCAGATCATAATTATTATCCCATTTTACAGATAAGAAAATAGAGACTTACAAGAGCTCAATAACTTGCCCAAGGTTGCAGAGCTAGCAAGTGGAAAAATCAGAAGGCAAATCCAGATCTTTCTAACTCTTGGGCCCTAACTTGTGACCACCAAACCAGGGCCTTGGGAAAAGAATTAAAATGGTGGTATCAGGGTCCTACATCCCTATTCCACTCCCAATTCTGGTTTGTAGGTCTGGTTGGGACTTGGGTATCAGCATTTTTAACAAGCACTCCATGTGGTTCTTAGGCCTCAGAGAGGAATACTGCATCTGGCCAATCTGCAGAGCTGGGGCAGGTGAGAAAAATGGAGGCTTGTTCTCCACAATAGTCCCAGGCAGTAAGCAGCAGTAGCTGGGTGGAATGAAAGGCACTGAAAAACACTCCTTGAACCCAAATATTTTTCCTGTCTGCTTGTCACAGTGCATAGAATTTCATCAACAAGTACCTCTCTCCAGAGCAGAGTTCCATGCTCCCTCTTCTCCCCTCTTCCTTTCCATTTAAATTTGTTTGTCTGATTGTGCCAGACACTAAAGGAGAGAAACTGATTTTTACTAGGGTGTGAATGACTTTGTTGGAGCTGCTGGATGCCTTCCCTAAGACATTGGCAGGAGCAGGGGCATTCTAGAATCTCATCCAAAGTCCTTAGAGGATAGTCATAACTGAGTATGATATAGGAATGAAGTTCCTACAGGACCAAGAAGGCCCAGGAAGACTCTGCTGTCTAGGCGTGATTCTCCCTGCTTGTTATCCCTTTCCTACCTCAGGATGCTCCCTGCTCAGGAGCTCAGGGCTACTGTACTCTTTCCTCTTTCTCCTCCATCATACTGCCCTCAGGACAGACTCTGAATCTCTTTCACTCTGAGACCTCTGTGACTGATAACAGCTGAAAGGGGGCTCAGTGTGCTGAAAGCCCAGAAGGCCAGGGAAGCCTGAATTTCAAGAAGGTGGGGGGGGAATGAAGATGAGGAAGTGTTGTATGTTTATGTTGTATGTTTAAAATTCGAGAGAATTCAGAGTGTTTATAAACTGTGAAGATGCCAAGAGAGAAATACAGGGATAGAAGAGAGCAGGAGCAAGATCTGAGGAGCAGAGGAGACACCTTCACTGGCTGAGATGGAAGAGCCTTTAAAAGAGAACAAGAATCAGGAGAGGGTGTGCTGCTGGATGAAACCAACCTGAGGCATGGGGGCAGGAAGTTGACAGCTCACACCCAAAAGCTCCCATTCTCTGTGAAGTATGGGACAAAGTTCATGAGCAAGGTGCTGGGTGGGGAGGGATGGGAGGCAGACACACACCCTCACCGCCAGTATGTTATGATCAATACACGAAATGCATTTTTTTCCTTTAACTGAGCCCACATACTCTTACCATGATGGCTGTCTTGTTTTATTTGTTCACTCTCTGTTCACTCCCACACTGGTCTGTAAACGCGTGAGAGCAAGGGCCTTCCTTGCTTCTCTCTTTATCACTGTTTCCAGTGCCTAGAACATTGCCTGGAACACACTGGGCAGTCCATACATATCTGTGACTCTATAGATGAGTGATGCCCTGGTCTTTTTCCCCTGCTACTGGTGGACTTCCCTTGTAACAATGCAGAGTAGTAGTTTGGACCCAGGGTCTGAAATGCAAGTGCTGTACATTCTAGTTCCAAAGCCACTTCACCTGGACATTTGATCTTAGGCAGAATCCCTGCCCTCCATCTGCCATCTACTGCTGACATTAAACTGCTGACTAGGAAGCAGAGGCCATACAAGCATTGGAGGGTAGAGTTCCAGCTTCTCTTTCGTTTCTCCCCATTCCTCCAGTAATCTAAGACATCCTTGTCAGTGAGCCTGTTGCAATTCTGAGTGGTGTCAGAGTGGGAGAGCAGCTCAGAGCAACAGCCATCTCGGCGCCGTTCTCACTTCTCCAAAAGGCACTTCCGGGGAGCCAGCGACAGAAATTACACTCACCATCCATCACTGGGAATTCCAGACACTGGGTTTAGTTAGCATTTGCTTTTTTTTTTTAAATCAAGCTCCTCAGAGTAAGAAATATAGCTTACAATGTAATAGCTACTCATATATTCACATACGTGAAACAAGTTTCATAAAATATCTTTACAACACATAATGCATGCCCATTTTTTCTCACTTATTCCAGCCGATTTCATGAAAAAAAAAAAGTACTGAGTATAAGCCCCTAAATTTATTTCACAACCCACAAATGGTCCTATCTTGTATGTTGAAAAATTCGAGTTTTTCTCATGAAAAATAAGTGATCTGAAATAGTCATGAGCCCCAAATGGTGAGAGTGGAATGTGTGTGTAAGGGAATTAGAGTTTCAGAAAGTTGGAGCTAGAAGAGGCCTGGAAGTGCCTGTAGGAGGAAGTGGACTAGCAAACAGCTCAGCAGGAAGTTGGGCAGATCTGAATTATAATCCAGCTCCTTGCTTTCTGCTATTAAGGGCTGCGTGGCCTTGGACACAGATTTCCTTAGCTAAGGCTTGCCTTGTCCAAGACAGCAGCCACCGCCCCCATGAGGCTATTCTAAAGAGCACTTATTGTAAATTAGGTGGCTAGTGGGAGCTGAGATGTTAAGTGCAAAATGAGCACTAGATTTCAAAGACTTAGTGTGGAAAGAAGAGCGTAAAAGATCTCATTAATAAATGTTTATATTGATTACATATTGAACTGATAATATTTTGGACCTATTGGGTTAAGTAAAAATGTATTATTAAAATTAATTTCAGCTTTTTTCCTCTTTTAATTTTTCCCTCAATTGAAAATTTCCCCATTCTGCCCTTCTCACTCTCATATTCTTAATATTGACCATCTGGGCATGTTGTATTTAAAGAATGTGAAACTGTGTAAAAACAGAATGGAATTCGAAGGAAGAATGAATAAACACAATAAAATGCTACTTAGAAATTCTAACAAATGTATTCCTGATACATACAACAACATAGATGAATCCTGAAAACATTAAGTGAAAGAAACCAGATGTAAAAGAGTAAAAGATTATGAGTCTCTTTACAAGAAGTTCAATAACAGACTAAACTCAATTGTGATAGAAATTGGAATAGTGGTTGCAAAGGGCAGGAAAAGACATGATTGGAAAGGGGCACGAGGGGACTTTCTGGGGTGATGGAAACATTCTACATCTTGTTTTGGGCAATAGTTAGAGTATACATAAAACTGTCAAATGTACTGAACTGTACATTTAAGATCTGTGCATTTTATTGGTGTTAATTATACCTCATTGAAAAATAAAAGTAAAAAATAGAATGAGCTGCCTTTAAAGTACTTAGCTGGCTGGGCAGGGAATGAGGCTTGCTAGGAGGAACTGGAGAATTTTGAATTCTTCTGGGTATTGGGTGAGGGTGGGGATCTGCAATTCTGGGGGAGAAGGAATGGAAAGAGGAGAGGAAAGGGAGCCAGCCAAATGGTACAAAGGTGGGAGAAGTGACTGGTGGAAGGTGCTCAGGGACAGAGTGGCCATGGCAATTTAAGAACAGGACTGCTTTAGTGGCCCCTTCGCCCAAACTTTAGTAAAGTCTATTGCATCTCCCAATGCTGGGGTGAGCGGTTTTATTTTGGTATTATAGGGAATCAAGAAAGGTTCTGAGTTTCACGTCTGGGTCAGTGCAGTATGGGACAGAGGCTTGCCCACATAGCTTGGAGCCAGTTTTAACCATGGGAAAAGGGTAGCCTCCTGGAGACACCACAGAATTCTTGGGGAGGGCCTTGGACTTCAGCAGGGTATGGAATGAGAATTTGAGCTGCTCTCAACCTAGATCTCAAGAGTCTGGGAGACTGTAGATAATATTTAGGCCAACACTTGCAAATCAGCATGAGCAGTTCTTGCCTGAATTCACCTCTAGTTTCCAGACCGTCATTGCCCATGCTCAGTGAGGGCCAGTTTCCACCTGACCTCCTGGCTGATGTCAGCACCAGAGATGGCCCTGTGGATAGCTGATGGCTACTTAAAAGCCAAGTGTGCCTGGGGCAGGGCAGGGCAGTGTAATTAAAAGGAGTCCAGCCTCTTTTCTCCCTCTGTCTATCCTCCCATTACTGTGAAAGGCTGAATATAAATAAATCTTAGAGAACTAAGGAGAGGGTGGAATGAACATGCCCTTTTTGGTACATGCTGGCTCATTATAGTTTATTGTTCTCCTGGCATGTCTATCTGCCCGCAGTTAGGAATTACATCTATTTGCTAGCAAAAATTAAAATAATGATAAATTCCTATTCCGTCAAAGTTGTGTTTAAACAGATCCTCCCTTATGGCCATTGGCATATACATTGAATTAAACATTTTTTTTTTAAAGCAAATGGTAGTATATTTTTAAATGTAAATAGTATATTTTTAAAATGGTCCTATCATTTGATTCTATAATATAAATTCTAGAAATCTAGCCTAAGAAGTAATCCAAAAAAGTGAAACTTAAGTGCATAAATATGTGCACCTCAGTACAGATAATTTAAAACCTGTCACTCAGTGGCCCACTGGCAGTAATGCTGGTGTTAGAAGTGGGTGGAGGGGACAGAAATGCCCAGGCTCTGATGACAGCGGTGAAGTTTGTATTTCTATTTCTAGAATGTATTTACATCAAAGTAAAACAATGATAACTTTTCAAAATACCTATACCTAGGGAAAAAAAATTAGACAGCAAAAACCAAACTCTTTCCTGTGGTTGTTGTGAGGGTCGTTGTTTTCCTATTGGGGTCATTGTTTTCCTATTTCTCTGAAGTTTTCCAATCTTCAGAGAAGGAAAAAAGATTCCCCCAAAAGAAAAAGAATCTCCTGGGCCTTGTCTTCTTCAGGCTCAGCAATTTCCACTTTCATTGCTCCCTCAGAGGTTGGTGCGTGCAAAGGGGCCAGAAAAGGGAGTGGCTTTAGGGGCAAGTGATGTGTGAGAAGGTGGACGTAGAAGTGACAAAGCTGAACCCAGGTCTCCTTCACAGCAATTTTCTGGAGGGCAAGAGCAGATGACACAATGGAGATCTCACCCCAGCCCGACACACCTTGATCCTGAGGCCTCTAGAAGGCAGGATGCCTTGTAAACAAATCCCCCGGAAGCCGGAGACACAGTGAGAAAGACACCTAGGCTGGTGGTGTTCTAGGTTTTTCATTCACCTGCTTCAAGATGTAGCCTGAAGTTCACATAGCCAACACCTCGACCCCACCCTGCCTCCAGAACAGACCCTATCCCATAGGGTCTTCTCACATATCAGTTACCAAAACTCACCATCAGAATCTAGAGTGATAGCAACCCCTTTGCGTCACACACATATCACTTCCAGTCATTATGTCATTTCAACCTGAGATGTAGGCTTCTTCATCACCCCAATGCACATGAGGAAATGGAGGCCCAGAGAGGTACAGTGATTTAGAGGTCACCCAGCTGGTGACCAGCAGAGCGGACTCTATAAGACCGGTGTTTCTCCAGTCCCACCTAGCGGTCATAGCAAGGCCCCAGCTAAAATCCCCCAGCCCAAGTCCAGTCACTCATACGGACATTTACCCCAATACTCACCTGAGCTGTAAGAGTGTCCAGATGTGAGCAGCTTGAGGGGACGGCAGTGTCCTGAATGCCGTGACTTAGGCACAGCTGACGAGAAGCGTTCCTCACCCACAGGCCTTCCACCCACCCCAGAGCAGTGAGTGCCAGCCTGACCACACTTCCCCTTTCTGTTCAGCCCACAGGCCTCAGAGGCCCAGGCGCCGTCACCAGGCAATTGGTCCCTTTTCCAGGGAAGCTGACTCCCGAGGCTTTCCAGGAGCCAGAATCTTCTTGCTGCCCCTGTGATCCCACCAGGCCCACCAGAGGCCCATACCAGTCAGGAGGAGTCAGGCTCCTGGTGGAGACTTGGCAGAGTGTAGGATAGGTGGAGGTGACCCCACAGAAGAGCCTCCCCTGAGTATTCCTGGAGCTCCAAAGGAGTGAGAGGACCCTGACTCCCAGCCAGAGGCAGACCCAGGTAAGAAAACAGCTCATGTGCGACCAACACTCCTTCCCACATGGAGAGCAGCTCTGGAAAACCCTGGAGACCCCTGCAGCTGCTAAACACAGCTTCTGCTGCAGTGGGGGGTTGGGGGTGGTGGTTAAGGAAAGGCTCCTGTTTCTAAGGGTATGTAACAGGCTGCACCAAGAAATGGGTCCAGCTGGCCATTTTGACTGTATTGGGTTTTTCCCTGCAACTCTATGAGACAGAGTTCCCAGGAAATCTCACAGCCTCAAAATGAGGGCCAATCAACCAAAATGAAACCAATCAACCATTTTGTTGAACTGCCCGCTCTGAAGGAAATGAACGGTCAAGTCAGTAAAAATAGCCAAACTGACATGTGCTGGGTCTGCCCAGAGTTCACAAGTTGTTGTTCTCGGTAATGATGATGATATCCTGGGATGTCTGCTGAATGTTTAACAACTGGCTCTAGGGAAACAAAAAGATTCACAGTGTTTGCTAATTTCTATGATGTAAATCCTCCCACCATGGCCAATTTCAGGCTACCAGCAGGATGTTGCTGGACTTGGCATTTGGAGATGAATATAAGGGGCAGCACACCACTGAACTGGTGGATCCCATTATTAAGTTCCTGCTGGAGACCAGTCCTGAAAACAGGGTTTTCCATTCCTTAGCTCACCTCATCTTCACTTATCTGGAAGATTCTCATCTCCATTCTACAGGTGAAAACACCAAAGCTCTGGGAGGTTACATCATGAATGAACGCCACACAGCGAGGGAAGGACTTTGAACTCAGATCTGTCCATTTGCAAAGTCATATTAGGGTCAATCCAGAGTTTAGCTGCTCAAAAGCCTCCCTGAAAGCAAATCTTAAATGATCTTTTGAGAGGCGAATAAATGCTTCTGTGGGTAGAGCTTGTCTTCTGCTGCCAAAGTGGTGACTCCTTGGTTTGTGTTCCATTGATTTACCCAATAAATGATTTTATTAACCCTTCAAGATGACCCTGTTCAGCTGTGATACAGCAAACTTGATGGACCTGCTGCTTGCCACAATGCATTGGCACAGCAAGTCCAAGCCTGAGGTGTCAGGCTCAGTTTGCAAACAATTTCTTACATGAACCCCTCCCCTGTCTGAGCCTCAGTTTCCTCATTTGTAAAGTGAAAGAATTCAACTGATAAACGTTAAGATGATTCAGTGTTGGTGCCATGGAATCTCTCATCTGTTATTGTCTGCTCTCCCCAGCTGGGACAAGGTGCCTCCTCAACCACCCTCCCAACCACGGCACCCAGCATAGTCTGGAGCACAACAGATGACTGATAGTTATGTGTTGCCTGAAAAAAGACATCCACAGAGAGAAATGAGTTCTATACACCAAAGAGGGCAGCTTCATTCTATTGAACTTGAGGGCCTGCTTTGCCTGACCATGTGCTGGGCAGTGTGAGAGCCAAAGAGTCTGAGCCAGTACCTGCCTTCAGGAAAGTCTCTCAAGGTGTAGGAGGCAGGTGAAGACATAATAGAATGTGAACAAGGTTCAATGCCCTTCACTTTGTGTCAGGCCCTATGCTCAAAGGTCTCTACTTAGAGCTGAGCAAGTTGGGGCTCCCAATGGAGCCCATGTTCCCTAGGACAGAAGGGCACATAAGTGATTACTATTAAAAGCCATGAATGTTAGTGCCGTGGGAGCACAGAAGTGAGAGGGCCGAGAGGGTATTTGTACTGGCATTTGAACTGGGCCTTGAAGGATATGTATGAGCTAACCGAGTGGTGAGAATGTGAATAAACCAAGCCAGAGTGTCTGGAGAGCAGCAGTGGGTTTTGTCCCCACGGACTGGGAGTGAATGTGTTGGTAGAGGGGGCCCAAGAGCAGAGTTTAGGACCCCACAACAGGGCATAAGGACCTGCCCATTTTCTCACCACCTACATTCTTCCCCTGGCTCCATCATTGTCTTTCCACCACAAGAGGAAGGCAGGAAGTTAGGGCCTGTTTAACCTTTTCTTCTGTACAACTGCAATGCCGCTTGTAGGTCTGGGCAGCTAGAGGGCCCTAAGGATGTCAAGGAGAATGGAAGGTACAGATGGGTGGCCATCTGTGGTGCTTTCCCAGAGGAGATAAAGACAAATGAGTAGGTTACCACGATCAGGATAACTATGACAGTGATCACACCAGAGAGTTCAGAAATAGCCTCCTTGGAAATTTAGGATATGATAATGGAAGCATTTCAAATCAGCATGGAAAACATGGATTACCCATTTCATGGCACTGTCTACTCATTTTGAAAAATGACCCACCTAGATTTCAATCTCACTTCTCACAGGAAAATACATTCCAGGTTTAGTAAAGACTTAACTTTAAAACAGTAAATTATAGAAGTACTGGAAGTAAATGGGGATAATACTAGGGACTTCAATATGTCTTTTGAGGGGACACGATTTAACCCATTATAGTATCCAAATATAAAATTAGCATACCTTTGACTCAGCAATTCCATATTTAGAAATTTACCCTAATGAGATACCTAGACAAATGGCAGAGGTTCAGGGTAGTATTGTTTACAATAGTGAAAAATAATTAAAAGCAACTTAAATAGTCAATTGTGTACTAGTTAAATATTATTCTGTACAATACTATAAAACCAATAGAAATGGAGATGTAATTCTACATTTATTGTCATAGAGAAGTGATCACAACATTTTGAGTAAATAAAGATTATAAAGCAGCAAGTATAACAATTTTGTAAAGCTGTAAACTTAAATCTATGTCGAGAAAGATGTACATTGATATGTTAACTAGTGGTTACTTCCAAGTTGGTGAGATTTTTAGACATTTAAATTGTCTTCTTTTTATTGTCTAAGAATGTTTGGGTGTGTTTGCAAGTCACAAAGACTCATCTTTAAAGAGCTCTGAGAGGGAGGCCAAAGCACTCAGGCAGGACTGGGGGGTCATCCAGAAGCCCACCACGGTTGCTCTGTTTGTCCCCAAGTAGATATTGCAGCTACACTCTCTCCCATCCCTGCCCCGAGGTCACCGAGGTGGGATCTTCCCAGTCCACATGTAAGGTCAGCATGTAGACATTTGGGAGGAAGTGAGCAGGAGGCAGCCATCTCTTATGTGTGAAAGGTGTCTCTGTCTATTCCTCCCCATTCCTGGAGATGAAGTTCCCCATGAGAGGGTATGTAGAGCGTTAACTGTCCTTTCCTTATCTGCATGCTTTCACAGAAAGGTCCTCAATCCCCAGAACCAATTAATATGTTACCTTACATGGGCAAAGGGACTCTGCAGATGTGGTTAAGGACTCTGAGATGGGGAGATTATCCTGGATGATCCAGGTGGGCTCAAAGTAATCACGAAGGTCCTCCCAAGAGGAGGCAAGAGGATCAGAGTCAGCAGTAGGTGATGTGACCATAGAAGCAAGAGGATGGAGTGATAGAGGAAGGGGCCATGAGCCAAGGGATGCTAGCAGCCTCTAGGAGCTGAAAAAGGCAAGGAAATAGATTCTCCCTTAGAGCTTCCAGGAGGAACCAGCCGTATCAATCCATTTTAGACATCTGATATCCAGAACTGTAAGAGACTAAATTTGTGTTATTTTAAGCCACTGACTTTGTGGTAATTTGCAGCAGCAGCAACAAGAAGCCAGTGGAGCCTCCAGCACCTCCAGGATTCTCCCAACAATACCTTCTTGGTATGGCTAAGCCAGCTCAAGGAAGGTGCCTGTCATTTGCTACAAAAACAATCATTTTGGAACAATAAATATCACATTGACAGGCCCGGCCTGTCTTCCCTTCACACTGTTGGTTCCTTCTTTTTGTCTTCTCTGTTCCATTCCATAGCGCCTTCTAGATGTTGAGTCACAGTCACTGTTTGTTGTTTGGTTGAGAACTAAAGGGGTAGGGTTGGAGGAGGAAGGTTTATTTTTAAAAGTCACACACACACACAATTTCAGTTTCTGAGAAGCTGTGAATTTCAGTTTTTCCCACAGGAACCCACCCAGAAAGTATTCAAATTAGCAACTCTCTCTCTCTCTTTATTGTGGTAACCTATATATAACATAAAACTTTACCATTTTAACCATTTTTTAAATGTACGGCTCATTGGCATTAAGTATATTCTCATTATTGTACATCCATCACCACCATCCCTCTCTAGAACTTTTTCGTCTTCCCAAACTGAAACTCTGTACCCATTAAACACTGAACTCCCCATTTCCCCTCCCGGACACTGGCAGCAACTTTTTCTTGAAAAAGACTAAAGCCTTTTCAAAACCTTCAAAAGCAAACCTCTTGGCAAGTACATGGATGGCCAGTCTCCTGAGTTATATCATTGAACTGTTCTAGAACAAAACAATAAAGAAATCTTCAAAGCAAGCTTTCTCACACCCATGAGGACCATGACACAGAGGTGAAGTCTCCACCAGAGGACAGAGGGCAAGTGAAGGGGAACCAGGTCGCCTCTGTTGTTCACCCTGAAAATAGACCCCTTTACATCTCAGTGCTGGAGAACTGGGCTTTTCTGGGGGCAGGGAATTACTCAGTTTAGTGCTAAAAGATAATTTTCAATGAAAGGTAAAATCATGAATCTCATGCAGATATAAAAATGAATACCCATTAAAGATTTTCTCCTACTCATTAATGAATGAGGGAGCCAGATGTTATAATAGGTTTTAAAGACAATCTAAAGAACACATTTACAGATTAGGAATATTGAAGTGGATGTACAAATGTAAGCAGAACTGGATTTTCCGTGAAGTGGGAGGGGTTGGGAGGAAAGTCAGTTCAACTGCTATAAGATAAGAATGAATTTCTATATTTGTAGACAGGAATCATTTCTGCATTGCTATCAGTTGTCTACACTTTACTAGGGCTGGAAAACCCAGAGAAATGTCCTCTAGAGTTTAGACAATGCAGTTTTCCACTGGGGAAAAAAAATGTTTTTCTGCATGGGGGATGGCGGGATTGACACTAAGGATTTAGAAAGAAGAAAAGCAGGCTAACGGAGTTTCTGAGAGAGAAGGAACACCAGGAACATAGTAGTTTGTAGACCAACAAGAACTAGATATTGGAGCTTCAATTATTAAATTGTTACCCACTGCCTCGGTCCCTGCTGAATTTTGCAGTGAAACTCTGCTGTGAAAGACCTGAGGGCTTGCTTCAGGGACAGCCAAGAAAGAGAAGCCTCAAAATAAGGCTGGACCCCAGAGCCTTGGTGGGCAGGAAGCCCAGAGTGTTTGAGATGAAGGCAAAGTTGCAGGGGAATGGCACTTGGGCCACTCAGGCAGCTTGACCAAGGCTGGACCACTCAGACCAGGTGCTGCTTTGGAGGCCCTGCCCATCAGGGAGCCCCTGAGGGCTGGGTCTGAACAGAGGGATGTACATTCTACAACTGGAGCTAGAAAGGACAGGGTTTCCTCCAAGGAACCCCAGGGATTCCCTGAAGGAGGAATTGCAGACCTTAGAAGGGAAATCCTGGTTGAGGGCATGGGACATTTTGGAGCCTCAATGAACACAGCTCTGCCTGTGACCTCTGCCCTGGCACCCCCAAAGCCAAGTGGAGCCGAGTGAGGAAGCACTTCAGTACCCGCAGAGCTGAAGAGATTCTTATAAAATTGAAGCCTGGTTGGCGCAGCTAAACTCTGTTTCTACCTCCTTCCAACTTCTTTGAAATTCTCAGAGAGAATGATAAATTGCTGAAAGTGTGGAAACATTCTCACTTTTACCACCAGAGGGCGCATTTCACCCTCACATTGGCTAATTCTTAAACCAGACAAGAGGCTCTCACACCGACAAAGGAGTCTGGCAGAACCTAACCTACCCTACTCCCTCAGGAGATGCACAAAAACCATGGGAATTTTAAGACTCTGGACGGAGGGGAGGAGCAAAGGAAAGCAAATACTGCCTGGGGAGCTGAGAACCCAGTCAGGGAAAGGAGATCCTAATCAGAATTCTTTCTCTGACCCTCCTCACAAAACACCGCTCTTATTCTTTTTATTGTTTCACTTTGCTTTGTACAAAGATTGAAATTCTATCCATAAAAAACTCAATGGTTCAACAACAAAAAACATCAAACAACCCGATTAAAAAATGAAGAAAAGACATGAATAGACATTGCCCTAAAGAAGATACACAAATGGTCAACAGCACATGAAAATATGCACAACTTTGGTAATCATTTAGGGAAATGCAAATCAAAATCACTGTGAGATACCACCTCACACCCATTAGAATGCTTACTAATAAGCATTGGCGAGGATGTGGAGAAATTAGAATCCTTATACACTGGTGGTGGGCATGTAAAATGATGCAGCTGCTGCGGAAAACAGTATGGCAGTTTCTCAAAAATTAAAAATTAAACTACCATATTATCTGCCAACTATATTTCCAAGTATATACTCCAAAGAATTAAAAGCAGGATCTCAAAGAGATATTTGTATACTCATATTCACAGTAGCATTATTCGCAATAGCCCCAAAGTGTAAACAACCCGAGTGTCCATTGATGGATGAGTGGATAAACAAAATATGGTGCATACATATAAAAGAATAATATTGAGCCTTAAAAAGGAAAAAAATTCTGACACGTGGTAGAATGGGGATGAACCTGGAGGACATTATGCTAGGTGAAATAAACCAGTCAAAAAAGGAAAAATATTGTATGATTCTACTTATATAAGGAATCTAGAGAAGTCAAATTCATAGAGAAAGTAGAATGGTGGTTTCCAGGAGCTAAGGGGAGGGGAGAAAATCCATTGGAAAAATCAGAGTCATACTTCACACATCACAATTAATTCTAAACAGAGACAATCACAAAAGGATTACAGTAATAAGCATTTTAGGGAAAAACGGAGTGGGGTAAGGGAGATTGGAGTAACAGAGAATAAGAATGAGCTGTATTCCAGGCATAGGGAACAACTGACTATGCTACAAATTTGAAAGACAAAAGACAAATTGTGAAAAATATCTGCACTACACACCAAGAAGAGTTATTTTCCTTAATGTATAAAAAACTTTTATAAATCAAAATGCACAAACTAATAGGGGAAAAATGGGCAAAAGACACATGAATTTCTTCTTTTTAAAATTCAAATGGCCAATAAACTTAGAAGGATACTTAGCCTCATCAGTAATCAGGGAAATGCAATTTAAAATGAGATACATATTCTTACAAGTGTTGGTCAAGATTAAAAAGACTATACAATGATTATATATCTATATCTATATCTATCATCTATATTTTTATCTATATCTATCTCTCTCTCTATATATATATGCCATATATATGCCTTACCGATAAATTGTACCGCTGAAACTTACTGGATTTTTTAAACCAATGTTACTATAATAAAAAAATTTTTTAAAAAAGATTAAAAAGGCTGCTTACTGCTTTTTAATATTCAGTCTCCAATCTATGTCACCTCCTCAGAGAGGCTTTGACTCTATCTAAAATAATATCCCTTGATGAAAAATTACCAAGCATTCAATAATTCCAGAAACTATAACTCATAATGGAGAGAAAAATCAATCAGTGGAAATGAACCCAGAAATGGCAGAGATGACAGAATTAGTGGACAAAAGCATGATAAGTAGAGACATAGAAGATAGATATGAACCAAATCAAACTTCTAAAGATTAAAAAAAATACCCTGAAATTTACAGCAGATTAGACACTATAGAATATTAATGAACTTGATACAGTAAGAGAAATTATAATGAAATGTGGAGGGAACAAAACAAATGAATATTGAGTGTGGGAGAACTTCAAGGCATCCCACAAGTATACATGTAACTGGAGATCTAAAAGGAGGAGGTATAGAAAAATATTCAAAGAAATAATGGATACTTTGAAAAAAAAATCAATGAAAACTATAAACTCACAGATCCAAGAAGTTCTAAGAATCAAAGCACAAGAAACATCAAGAAAACTACACCAAGGTATATCATAATCAAACTACTTAAAAGTAGCAATAAAGAGAAAATTTACATAAATGGAAGGAATTCCTATAAGTGAAGATAAGCTAACATAGTAATGCAGATTCTAAAGAATGTCTTTAATTTTCAGTCCCTAGTCATGAAAAACAGTTGTTTGGAATACAAAGTTGCTTTAGGCCCAGCCTAAAGGGAATTTTACCCATTTTTAACATTCTGAAGGTTTGAGGAGTAAGGTATACAAAGCATTTCCTCTGGGATGGCTGTTCTGACTCCATTTTAAAGTGGATCCACTTACATATTTTTCATGAAGACAGTGTGATCCAGAAGATAGTGGAGCAGCATTTTTAAAGAATTAAAAGGGGAAAAAAATCAATCTAGGATTTCATACCCAGTGAAAGTATCTTACTAAAAAAAAACAAACAAAAAAATCCCCCACCAAACCTGAGACATGTTCACTTAGACAATATATTATTAGCTGAACCGAATAGTTAAAGTCTTTCAGTAAGAAAAAAAAAAATACCAGATAAATTCTGGATCTATACAAAGGCAAGAAAAACCAGGGAATGGTAAATATGTAGATAAATATAAAAGATTTTTTAAATTAAAAAAATCTCTTCTCAACTCGAAAAAGGGCATTTATGAAAAACCTACAGCTAACACCAGACTGAATACTTTAGCCCTGTAATCAGGATTGAAGCAACAATGTCTGCTTTTACCACTCAGATTGGGCATTGTACTGGAAGTTTTATTCAGCACAATAAAATAGAGAAAGAAAAGAAAGGAGTCCAGACTGGAAAGAAAAAAGTAAAACTATATTTAGTTACAGAGGATATGATTAGTTATGTGGAAAATTCTGTAGAATGACCAAAAACAGTACTAAAATTAAGAAGTGAGTTTAATAATGTTGCAGGATATAACACAAAACTATGCTGTATTTCTATATACTAGCAGTGATCCATCAGATAGTGAAAATTTTAAAAATACCATGTACAGTAACATGAAGATATCAAATACTTAGGGAGATATCCAACAAAGATGTGCAAGACCTGCATGTTGAAAATTACAGAGCTAGGAAACATGGCAGAGTGAGAGATGTCCTCAGATCTCTCCCCTTGAAACAATAAGCTGAACATCTAAAACGCAACAAAAAACACCCAGACTGCACACCAGCACGTCTGAGCATGAGATCTGTGAATAAAAACTACCACAGGTCAGAACCCTGGGTGTCCGGAGGTGGACTAGGAGAAATAAAGAAGCTGCCTCTCACAGCCACCGGAGCTTCTTACAGGAGGAGGTGAAGGGGTGAAGGTACAGCAACTTCTCTGAACAACTCTGCCTGGAAGTGCCTGGACTTCTACGCAGCCGGCAGCAGGGCCCAGTCATCAAGGCAGAAAGCAGAGAAGTCGGTTGGGACTGCAGAGAAACAACAGTTGATTTTTACCGGCCGCGGTTGCAAAATCAAGGCTGAGCCGCAGCCCCCAACTCCCTCCCAGAGGGCCCCTCCCCCAACCCTCTGAGACCAATCACCACGGAGCCCCAGGGGAATCTGAGAAAATACTACGGAAACTGTTTGCTAACATTGACAGGGATTGAAACTGAGAGTAGCGAGTGTGATTAAATTTCTACAAGAAAGAAAAAAACAAACATTATTTAGGCTTTATATAAAGCAGGGATCCAAGAGGCTCATACGCCACCTACTGGAAACCAAAAGAAAAGCACCTTCTTTGTAGCAGGCTAAAGAGAGACCTTTATATAATAAATCTTCTTTCTGGAAAAACAGTAGAATACACTTCCATTAATGCCCAAGTAGAGAAATAGTCCATTAAGCACCATGAACAACCAAGGTGACAAGGCATCTCGGAAAAAAAGAGAAAAATCTCCAGAGAATAAGCTTACAGACATAGAAATATGCGACTTAAATGACAGAGAATTCAGGATGGTACTTCTGAAAAAACTCAATGAGTTCCAAAACAAGTCATATCAACAATTTCAGGAATTGAAAAAACAACTAGATGAGCAGAGCAAGAAGATCGAAACCCTCAAGAAGAACAGAATAGATCTTCTGGAGGTAAAAAAAAAAACCACTAAAAGAGTTGAAAAATGAAATAGCAAGCTTGAGAAATATAGTCAATCAAATGGAGGAAAGGATCAGTGATATCGAAGACAGAAATCTAGAAATAAATCAGAAGGAAGAAGAGAGGAACCGAAGAATAAAAAATAATGAAAGAGAAATACAGAAACTAGCTGATATCATCAAGAGAGGAAACATAAGAATAATGGGCATTATCAAAGACGATGAAAAGGAGCAGGGATTAGAAAGCATTTTCAGACAAATAGTGGACAAGAATTTCCCAAATCTAAGAAATGAGCTGGAGCTTGGAATTCAAGAAGTCAATAGAACACTCAATTATCTCAACCCTAAAAGGCCTTCACCAAGACACATTGTATTAAAGTTATCAAAAATAAATGACAAATATAGAATTCTCAGGGCAGCCAGGGAGAAGAAAATGGTAACTTATAAAGGAAAACCCATTAGATCAGCATCGGACTTCTCAGTGCAGACCTTACAAGCCAGAATGGAATGGAATCAAATATTTAAACTATTAAGTGAAAAGAACTACCAGCCTAGAATAATGTATCCAGCTAAGCTCTCCTTTAGATATGAAGGAGAAATTAAGACCTTTCCAGACATACAAAAATTGAGGGAATTCTCCACTACGATGCCTGCACTACAGGAAATGCTGAAAGGGGTCAGCTCACCTAAAACAAAATAACAACAATGACAACAAAAATACATAATTAGGAGTAAAGTGACTATCAGGCAAATAGAAGCAGAGGAGTGCAATCCTTACAAAGAATAGGGCATTATAAGCTTAAATAATAATAAGAGAATTGCTATAGCAAGATAGTAATGAATGTTCAGCATACATAGGGACAAATTGAGATAACAATGACTGAAAAGGAGAGGATTCAAAGATCCAAATTCGCAAAGGGGAATAGAAATAAGGCACATGCAGAAGAAAATGGATGACTCTGTGTGTGTGTGTGTGTGTGTGTATGTGTATATATATATACACACATATATATACATATATATATATACACACATATATATATATATAACTATCCTTTTCATATTTGTAATGGTAACCACACACTAAAGATTCAGAACTGAAGTATATAACATAAAACAAGAAGAACTAGAGGCAAAACCCACAAAAGCCAACCAAAATAAAGAAAACAAAAACACAAGGACAAGGAAGCTATAAAAACACTGAGCTACCAGAAAGCAAAAGATAAAATGGCTATAAGAAGACCTCACATTTTAATAATCACCCTAAATGTAAATGGACTGAACTCACCAATAAATAGGCACAGAGTTGCAGAATGGATCAAAAAACAAAACCCAACCATATGCTGCCTCCAGAAGACACATCTCAGCTCCAAAGACAAATATATAGACTCAAAGTGAAAGGGTGGAAAATATTTCAAGCAAATGGCATTCAGAGAAAAGTGGGAGTAGCGGCACTAATATCAGATGAAATAGACTTCAAAATAAAAAAGGTAAAGAAAGATACTGAGAGACATTTCATAATGATAAAGGGAATCATGCACCAAAAAGACATAACACTTATTACTATCTATGCTCCTAATCAGGGAGCTCCAAAATATGTAAAGCAATTACTAACAGAACTAAAGGGAGAAGTAGACCAAAACACTATTGTAGTAGGGGACCTAAATACCCTACTGTCGGAAATCAATAAGAAAATAACATTCTTAAATGACACATTAGACAAACTTGACATAATTGACTTATACAGAGCCTTCCATTCCAAAACAGCTGCTTATACATTCTTCCCTAGTGCATATGGAACATTCTCTAGAAAAGATCACATACTGGGATACAGAGCTAGCCTCAACAAATATAAGAGGGTTGAAATCACACCAACTATATTCTCTGATCGTAATGCTTTGAAACTAGAGATCAGCTGCAAAAAGAAATCAGAAAGATCCACAAATACATGGAGATTAAACAACATGCTACTGAAGAATAACTGGGTCAGGGAAGAAATAAAAAAAGAGATCAAGAGATACATAGAAATGATTGATAATGATAGTACAACATATCAAAACTTTTGGGACATTGCAAAAGCAGTCATAAGAGGAACGTTCATATCATTAGGCCTATCTCCAAATAAACAACCTAATGCTTCGTCTTAAAAAACTAGAAAAGGAAGAACAAATGAGGCCTAAAGTCAGCAGAAGGAAAGAAATAGTCAAAATTAGAGCAGAAAGAAATGAAATTGAAAACAAAAAAAACCATAGAAAAAATAAATACAACAAAGAGCTGGTTCTTTGAGAAGATTAATAAAATTGACAAACTCCTGGCTAGACTCACTAAAGAAAAAAGAAAGGATACAAATAAACAAAATCAGGAATGAAAGAGGGGAAATTATGACTGACATCGCAAAAATACAAAAGATCATGCAAGAATACTATGAAAAATTATATAATAACAAATTTAATAACCTGGAAGAAATGGACCAGTACATAGAAAAATACAATCTTCCTGGACTGAATCAAGAAGACCTGGAAAATCTAAATAAACCGATCAGGAGTATGGAAATTGAAACAATCATCAAAAACCTACCAAAAAGTAAAAGTCCAGGACCAGATGGCTTCGCCACTGAATTCAAACATTCAAAGAAGATTTAATACCTATTATCCTCAAACTCTTCCAAAAAATCGAGGAGGAGGCAATACTTCCCAACTCATTGTATGAGGCCAATATTACTCTGATACCAAAACCTGGTAAAGATAACATGAAAAAAGAAAACTACAGACCAATATCTCTCATGAACACAGATGCAAAAACCCTAAATAAGATACTAGCGAACCAAATACAGAAACATATTAAAAAGATTATACAACATGATTAAGTGGGCTTCATCCTAGGGGCACAAGGATGATTCAACATACGCAAATTGATTAATGTGATACACCACATAAACAAATTAAAAAATAAGAATCATATGATCATATCAATAGATGCAGAAAAAGCCTTCAACAAGTATAGCATCCATTTACGATCAAAACTCTTAAAAATATTGGTATAGAAGGAAAGTACCTTAACATAATAAAGGCCATATATGACAAACCCTCAGCCAACATTATACTTAATGGCGAAAAACTAAAAACCTTCCGTCTAAGATCAGAAACAAGAATAGGCTGTCTATTATAGCCACTGTTATATAACATTGAAGGTCCTAACAAGTGCAATCAGGCAAGAGAAAGATTAAAAGGAATCCAAATAGGAAATGAAGAAGTCAAACTCTCACTATTTGCAGATGATATGATTCTTTATATAGAAAACCCTAAAGACTCCACAAGAACACTACTAGAAACAATAAGCAAATACAGAAAAGTTTCTGGATACAAAATCAATGTTCAATAATCCATAGCATTCCTATATTCTAATAATGAAGCGTCAGAAAAAGAGGTGGAAAAAATAATTCCTTTTGCAATTGCAACAAAAAGAATAAAATACCTAGCAATAAATTTACTGAAACATGTGAAGGACCTACATAATGAAAACTACAAGATCCTTTTAAAAGAAATCGAAGAAGATACAAAGAAATGGAAAAATATTCCATGTTCTTGGATTGGAAGAATCAACATAGTGAAAATGACCTTATTACCTAAAGCATTATATAGATTTAATGCAATCTCTATCAAAATCCCATTGGCACTTTTTAAAGAAATAGAACAAAAAAACCATCAGATTTGTATGGAAGCACAAAGACCCTGAATTGCCAAAGCCATACTGAGAAAAAAGAGTGAAGCTGGAGGCATCACTCTGCCTGACTTCAAATTATACAACAAAGCAATGGTAATCATAACGGCATGGTATTGGGTGCAAAACAGACACACGAACCAGTGGAACAGAATCGAGAGTCCAGAAGTTAGCCCATATTTACATGGTTGTATAATTTTTGATAAAAAAGCCAAAAACATATAGTGGAGAAAGGAAAGCCTCTTCAATAAATAGTGCTGGGAAAATTGAAAGGCCACCTGCAAAAGAATGAAACTAGACTGTTGCTTATCACCACACAGCAAAATTAACTCAAAATGGATTAAGGACCTGAATATAAGACTGGAGTCAATAAAATGCATAGAAGAAAACATAGGAACTAAACTCAAGGACCTTGGACTTAAAGAGGATTTTATAAATTTGACCTCAAAGGCAAGGGAAGTAAAAGCAAAAATAAATGAATGGGACTACATCAAACTAAAAAGCTTCTGCTTTGCAAAAGAAATAGTCAACAAGGTAAAGAGACAACTATCCGAATGGGAAAATATATTTGCAAGAAATGCCTCCAATAAGGGACTAATATCCAAAATATACAAAGAACTCATATGACTCAATAACAACAACAACAACAAAAAACAAATGATCCAATCAAAAAATGGGCAGAGGACCTGAACAGACACTTCTCCCTAGAGGACTTACAAATGGCCAACAAATATTTGAAAAATTGCTCAACATCGCTAGCTATTAGGGAAATGCAAATCAAATCCACAATGAGATACCATCTCACACCTGTTAGAATAGCTATAACCAACAGGACAAGTAATAAAAAATGTTGGAGAGGATGCGGAGAAAAAGGAACCCTCATACACTGCTGGTGGGACTGCAAATTGGTACAGCCACTATGGAAAATAGTATGGAGGTTCTTCAAAAAACTAAGAATTGATCTACCATATGATCTGGCAATCCCTCTACTGGGTATTTACCCCCAAAGACTTGAAAACCCATATCCAAAAAGATATTTGCACAGAGATGTTCACAGCAGCCTTATTCACAGTGGCCAGGACATGGAAGCAATTGAAGTGTCCTATGATAGAAGATTGGCTAAAGAAGCTGTCATACACATATACAATGGAATATTACTCAGCCATAAGAAGAGATGAAATACTGCTATTTGTGACAACATGGATGGACCTCGAAATAATCATGCTAAGAGAAATAAGCCAGAGAGAAAAAGTTGAAAATCACATGATATCACTTATATGTGGGATATAAACCTAAAAGCAACAAATGAACAGGACAAACAGAGACTCAGGGTCATGGACAATGGACTAGTGGTTACCAGAGGGTAGGGTGTGGGGGAGGAGGGGAGAGGTAGACAGGATAAAGGGAGTCAAATATAGGGAGCTAGGGGGAGGGTGAATTGAGTAAAGGGGATCAAATATATGGTAGCTGAAGGAATCTGGACTTTGGGTGGTAAACACACAATAGAATATATAGATGTCAAATTATAATGTACACCTTAAAATTATATAATTGTATTAACCAATGTTACCCCAATAAACTTAATAAAATTTTTTTTTAAAAAGCTAAAAAAAAAGAGGAAAGTACAGAGCATTGCTGAGAGAAAATTAAAGAAAACCTAAATAAATGGAGAGCTATTTTATATTCATGGATAAGAAGACTCAGTATTGGTAAGATGTCAACTGTCCCCAAACTGATCTACAAAATTGGCACCATTCCAGTCAAATATATCAGTGGGCTTTGTGTGTGTGTGTGTGTGTGTAACAAACTGATTCTAAAATTTATATGGAAATGCAAAGGACCTAGAATGGCCAAAGTAACATTTGGTCCTGCCACTTACTATCTATGCATCCTTCAGTAAATTACTTACAACAGTGTCTTAGTGTCCTAATCTGTAAACTGGGGATAATAATATACCTACATCATAGAGTAGTGAGATTGCATGAGTTACGATATGTAAAGTACTTAGAATAATATACTTTATAAATCTTAGTTTACTTTACATATCTGGTACAAGCTTAGTGTTATAGAAAGGTTTATTATTATTGCAGTACTGTATGAAGGTTAAAAATTATCTTTATAAAATTTAAAGGATAGATTATACTATAGTGACTAGAGAATTGGGGTCTGGAGTCCAAAAACTGTGGTTATGTCACTTATAAACTTATTGTACCACTCTTAGCTCTACCATAGAAGAGTTATTTAACCTCTTAAAGTTCACCTGCAAAATGGGGATAATAATTGTAGCTAGTACTTACCGAATGCTTACCAGTATCCCAGGAACTTAATATAATTATCTCATTTAATTATCCCTATGACTGTTCTAGCTAAGTATTATTAATGAACCCATTTTATACATTAGAGAACTGAAGCATGAAAAATTAAATAATGACCTAGGGTAGATGAGGCTGATGAGTGACAATGATGGAATTCAAATCCAGATACTTTTAAAGTCCAGAGCCAATGATCCATGGTGTTAATCACCATGTTATACTGCCACCAAAGGTAATGATAATATAGTACTCACTTCATAGTTTCATAAAATAAATAAATAAAATGAAATTTATGTGGAAAATGCAAAGAACCTAGAATGGCTTAAATAACATTGAAGAAGAATAACAAAGTTGGAGGACTTAGTAATTATCTGATTCAAGACTTATAATAAAGCTACAGTAATAAAAACGATGTGCTATCAGTGTGAATATACCAAATATACAAATAGATCAGTGGAAGAGAACAGAGAGTCAAGAAATAAACCTCACATACATGCTCAGTTGATTCTGAACAAAGTTCAAAAGGCATTCACTAGAGAAAGAATAGTTTTTCAATGCTTTAAATAGGTCAATGGAACAGAATAGAGCATTTAGAAATAGCTGTACATATATATGGTCAACTGATTTTCAACAAAAGTGCAAAGGAAATTCAATGGAGAAAGAAAGAATAGTCTTTAACAAATAGTGCTGAAACCATAGGACATCCATATGCGAACAAAACAATCTAAAACCAAACAGAATAAAAGCAAAATACTCAAAATGGATCATAGAATTAAATGTGAAATTTAAAACTTCTGGAAGAAAACGTAGGAGAACACATTCATGACCCTAGGTTTAGTAAAGATTTCTTAGATACTATATCAAAAGCACTATCCATAAAAGAAAAAAATCAATAAATTGGACTTCATCAAAATTAGAAACTTCTCTTTAAAGGACACTGTTAAGAGAAAGAAAGAACAAGCCACAGACTAGAAGATAATATGTGAAAATCATATAACTTATAAAAACTTATATATAGAATATTATATAGGACACTCAAAACTTAACCCTGAGAAAAACCAACAATTCAATTAAAAAAAGGGGAAGATACCTGAACAGACACTTTACCAAAAAAGATATACAAATGGCAAATAAGCATAAGAAAACATCCTCGACATCTTATTGATTAGGGAAATGCAAATTCAAACCTCAATGAGCTATCTACATACCTATTAGAATGGTTAAAATTAAAAAGATTGACCATCTAAATATTGGTGAGGATGTGGAGGAACTGGAACTCTCACATGCTGCTGGCAGGAATGGAAACTGGAGCAACTGCTTTGGAAATAAGTTTGGTAGTTTCTAAAAACGTCAACCGTGCGCTTACCCACTAACTTCTAGGTATTCACCCAAGAGGAACGAATGCGTATGTTGATGTGAAGACTTGTACACATACCTTCAGAGCTTCTTTATTTGAGGGTTAAAAACTGGGAACAATTTAAATGTTCATCAACAGGTAAATGGATAAACAAATTGTAGTACATTCATATAATGAGAAGTATTAAACTCAGCAGTCAAAAGAAATGGTCTACCAATACATGAGCAAGGATGAGCCTCAGAAAAATGTGCTGAGTGAAAGAAGCCAGACAAAAAGTTAATAATGTAATAAATATGTAAGGGGAAAAAGGGGTACTAGACTTAGTGGGGTGATCACTTTGTGAGTTATATAGATCTCTAAACACTCTGCTGTACAACTGAAACTAATATATTATTGTATGCCAATTATAATTGAAAAAAAAAACCCTCACTGAATTGTACAGTGTAAATACGAGCAACTGTCTATTATATTTCAATAAAGCTGGAAAAAATTTTTCTTTACTTTTGTAAATTAAAAAAAAAAATTGAAGATCCAGAGAAAGATGGGGCCAAAACCAAATTAAGAGTTAAGATTAAGAGCCTAGAATGACTAACATCTCTAAGGGATGGATTTCTGTAAGGTCCATCCTCCCCAATGGGGAATCTACAAAGAGCCATTGATTGGCATTTGCCCTTAAAACCTCTCAAATTGCAAACTTATAGAGACATAAAGCTTATCAGTAGTCACTGGGGGTGGAGGTGAGGGTTCAGGGAGAATTGGAAAGAAGGGATAACAAAAAGACATGAGGAATCTTTTGACTGTGATGTTGGTTTTTTGATATACACATATATAACATATATATAACTATATATAAAATTTTGAATATATGCAGTTTATTTTATGTTAATAATATCTCAGGAAAGCTGTTGGAAATAAGTCTGGGCTGCGGGGAGGCTGGATATCAGGAACATGGAAGACTCTGAAAGCCAGACCGAGGGGCGTGGATGACTGAGGCTATGGGAAGCATTGGTTGTTTCAGACAGGATTTGATTGAGAAGCCAGCCCTGTAGGCAGGGTCTGGAACAGCCTGGAGGGGCCAAAGCCAGGTCAAGAGATACTTACAATGGCCCCACCAGAGAGGTAGGGATGGATTCTAGAGATAAAAAGAAGGAAAAGCATCTGGATCAAAGATCATTTAGGTCCTCTTCCTTGGCTACCAGGGCAGTAATTTGATAAATCAAATCTGGGGCAAGGAAGGCCTTTGGGTCTTGAAACAAAAATCCTGCATGTCTACTTCTTTCTGGTTTCTCCCTTGCGAACTGGGTCCTGTGACCCAAATCTTTCTGTTGACCGTGGCTGGATGTTACTGCCTGTCAAAGAGTCACCCACACAGCCGAGGCTTACCCTGAAGGAAGGGATTGGAGTTCCTGCCCCAGCCCTGGCCTCCAGGGCAGGAATGGGCTTGACCAGCTGAATCACTCTTCCAGTGATCGTCCTGCACTGTCCTTCCCTTGCCCAAGCCAGACACTGATTTTTCTCTAAAGTCACACACAGTACTCCTTGGGTCTGACCTCAATCTCTCCAGGTTTAATATAAGCCACACATTTTTATCCCTGTCCTGTGACTTGCTTAAATGAGCCTGAAATCAATGCCTGGCTTTCTTACCCCCTTCTTCACTGTCCCTGGTCCCCCCTCAGTTTACTCCTGAAATGCCACAGCTGCCACTGTGATCTGATTAATGGATGACCCCATCAGGTGACAGAACCTAAATATAACTTGGATGTCTGCCTGGTTGGCTGACTTCCTGTGTGCACTCAGGGCAAAAGACCAGGGCTTGTGCCTTCCCCAAGCTTGTAGATCCAGATCATTGCTTTGCGGTGGCACTTAGGGCACAAGCTTGCGATCGTATGACAGAGAGAAAGAGAAAGTGTGTGTGATAGGAGATAGCAAGGTCCAGAGAAAAGATGGGGAATCTGCAAAGAGCCTTGGTTTGGGCAAGATATTCAGGTAACAGTACACTATTAGGATGCCAATCAATGGCTCTTTGTAGATTCCCCATTGGGGAGGATGGACCTTACAGAAATCCATCCCTTAGAGATGTTAGTTATTCTAGGCTCTTAATCTTAACTCTTAATTTGGTTTTGGCCCCATCTTTCTCTGGATCTTCAATTTTTTTTTTTTTAATTTACGAAAGTAAAGAAAAATTTTTTCCAGCTTTATTGAAATATAATAGACAGTTGCTCGTATTTACACTGTACAATTCAATGAGGTTTTTTTTTTCAATTATAATTGGCATACAATAATATATTAGTTTCAGTTGTACAGCAGTGTTTAGAGATCTATATAACTCACAAAGTGATCACCCCACTAAGTCTAGTACCCCTTTTTCCCCTTATATATTACATTAATTATTTTCCTTATGCTACACTTTATATCTCCATGTCTATTTTGTAACTATCCATTTGTACTTAATTCCTTTGCCGTTTTTTGCCACTCCCTACCCTCTCCCATCTAGTAGCCCTCTAAATATTCTATCTATGAGTTTATTTCTACTTTTGTTGTTGCAGTTGTTTATTTTGTTCTTTAGATTCCACATGTACGTGAAATCATGCAATATTTGTCTTTAACCACCTATTTCATTCAGCACAATGCCATCTAGGTCCATCAAGGCAATATCTTTTTCCATCCCCTTCCTTTTAGTCTGTGTGTGTCTTTTAATCTGAAGTGAGTCTCTCGTAGGCAGCATATGTAGGGGTCTTGTTTTCTTATCCATTCAGCCACTTTATCTTTTGGTTAGAGCTCTTAATTACTTGTTGATAGGAATGTAGTTATTACCATTCTTTATTAATGTTTTTGATGCATGTTCTTTCTTCTTAAAGAAGTCCCTTCAACATTTCTTGTAATACTGGCTTGGTGGTGATAAATTCCCTTAGCTTATTTTTATCTGGGAAGCTCTTTATTTGTCCTTCCACTCTAAATAGTAGCTTTGCTGGATAAAGTACTCTTGGCTGTAGATCCTGGGTTTTCATCACAATGAATATTTTGTGCCAAGCCCTTCTGTTCTGCATAGTTTCTTTTGAGAAATCAGCTGCCCGTCTTCTGGGCGCTCCCTTGTAGGTAACTAACTGCTTTTTTTCTTGCTGCTTTTTAAGATTCTCTCTTTGTATTTCACCTTTGACATTTTAATTGTGAGGTGTCTTGGTGTGGGCCTCTTTGGGTTCATCTTTTTTAGGACTCTCTGAGCTTCCTGGGGTTGTATGTCCAGTTTCTCCACCAGGTTAGGGAAGTTTCCATCATTATTTCTTCAAGTAGCTCTTCAAATTCTTGTTTACCTTCATGTACCCCATGACACGAATATTTTTACATTTAATTGTGTCTCATAGGCTCCTTAAATTATTATTATAGTCTTGGCTTCTTTTTTCTTATTGTTCTGACTGAGTGTCCTTGGCTCCCCCATCCTCTATATCAGTGGTTTGATCCTCTTTATCCACTCTGTTGATTCCCTCTTATATACTTTTCATCTCAGATAATACGTCTTCATTTCTGACTGGTTCCCTTTTATGATTTCCATTTCCATTTTTATGTTTTTTTTTTTTTAATTTTAGTCTTAACATTCTCACTGAATTCATCTACACTTTCCCTAAGTTCATTGAGCATCTTTATAATCAGTGTTTTGAACTCTGCTTCTGTTAGGTTGTTTGACTCCATTATTCCTGGATCTCCGTTCTGTTCTCTCATCTGGTTTCTGCTTCTTTGTCTTCCCATTTTGGCTGCTTTTCTGTTCTGTTTCTATGTACTAAGCAAAGCTCCTAAATCTCCTAGTCTTATTAGTGTGGCTTTGTGTTCAGTGGCACAGTACTGAAAGGGGTTCAGCTGCAGGCCAATTTTAGCCCAAGCCTCTGCCCCTCCAGGGCCACCTGTTAAGATTAAGCAAGCAATCCACAGATGCTGTGCTTGTAGTTGCCTCAAGAAACCACACCAGAAACTGAAGCTAGCTGCCACCAGTGTGAGTCTTGGCGCTGCTTAGCAAGGAGCACTGGACTTGTGGAGGACACAACTAGATGTGGGTTGGGTAGGGCCAGGAGTTGGGGGAGGCAAAGTTTCAGGGAATCCTCTGGGAAGAGTGACCTCTATTATCCATTTTGATGACATCTCAGCTATGGCAGCACTGAGTCCACACACTGGGAAGGGGGAGGGCTCAATAAAGGAACAATGGATACCTCCAGCACTTCTGCCTGAGAGAGAAGATGGCCTCCAGTTCTTGTTCTGGCAACTCAGTGTCCCCTTGTAAGTTCCTGGTGCCCCCTGTGCAGCTGACCTGGTGCTGGTGCTCAGAGGGAGCAGGTCTGTCATCACCAAAGTCCACTTGTTGACAAGGCCCCTTTAAGAGGCATCTGCAGCTGCCGCAGCTCAGACTGAGCAACCTCATGTCTTTGCCCTCTCCTATCTTCTACTGTTGTAGGTTGATTAATTATTTCTCTCCCTAGTTGTAGTGCTTCTGTTCATCTAGATCCCAGGTGACTTTGCTTGCTGTTTGCTCCATGTTTCTGTCACAACTTTGATTTGGTCGCAAGAAGGATGAACAAAGCCTCTATTATCTATGCCATGTTTCTCCCAAGTGGATCTTCAATATTGAATGGATGGATGGCTAGATGGCTGGCTGGCTGGATGAACTAATGAAGAAACAAATGAATGAATTAATACATGATATAAAAACATTCTTGGGGCCTAGTGACTTGGCCAAAGTAACTGGCCTAGTGAGGGCAGATCTGAGGCTCATACTAAGTCTCCTTCTGTTACTCCCTCCAACAGTTACACAGCAGGGTACTTGGAGCCCAGCATAGTCACATGGCCCTGGGGGCAGAAATGAAGCAATTTGGAAGGAAGCTGACCTAGGGAAAAGATTTGCAACTGCTCATGTCTGTGAACTTGCCCTTCTGGTCTCTACATTTGAAATGCTCTTCCCTGCTTTCATCTGGCTAATTTCTATTCATCATTTAAGACTGAGCTCAATATAGTTAAATGGCAGGGTACAACACAAATTTATAAAGACTAAAAGCCATTCAGAAAATATTTACCAGTCTACGGCCATACCACCCTGAACATGTCCGATCTTGTCTGATCTTGGAAGCTAAGCGAGGTTGGGCCTGATTAGTACTTGGATGGCAGACCACCTAGGAATACCAAGTGCTGTAGGCTATTAAAAAAAAAAAAAGGAAAAAAAAAAGAAAATATTTACCAGCTTAATAATTATATAAAACCCCCAAACTTTCACACTGGGGTAGACATTGCAAAGTTAAAAGATAAGCAGGAGGCTGGAAGAAAATATTTGTAACACATATAACAGACAAAGTGTTACTATTTATAATGTATAGAGGGCTCCTATAAATAAATAAAAAGAAATAATCAATTAAAGAAACTCAGGCAGAATGGATAAACAAACCATGGTATATCCATACAATGGAAGATTATTCAGTGATAAAAACAGGTAAAAGAATATGAATAGACAATTCAAGACTAGAAATAAAATGGGCAATTAACTTACGAATAAACCAGTAATCAGAGAAATGCAAAATAAAACTTCATATCATATTTCACCTATCAGATTGCCAAAATTTAAAAGACTGATAATACACAGTATTGATGAGGATGTGGGGAAATGGTACCTTTATATACTATTTATAGAAATGTAAACTGGTGAAGCTTTTTTGGAGAAAAAATTGGCAATTTGTACCAAACATTTTTAAAAGCACCACCACTTTTTAAGTATACTCTACATATATAGATCTAGTTTATTGAAACTCTGGCCAAAGCTTTATTTATGAAGCTATTATTCATTACGGCAGTATTGGTTTTAATTAGAAACAAGCCAAATATTCAACAGGGAATGGATAATAAAAATTATGGCACATTTATAAGCTACAATATTTTAAAAATGAGTTAGACCCCGAAGTACTGAAGTAAAAAATGTCCATGATATATGTTTAAATAAAAAGTGGTTTGCGAAATAGCATGTAAAGCATGTTCTAATTTTCTGGAAGATACAATTTTAGAACATTCTTACATTCTCAGTCATTCATTTTTATAATATTTGAATCTTTTACCAAAATAAATATTTTGTATGAAAAAGTTTTTTTAAACTCAATTAAAAACTTTTTCTTAACTAATTTTACTGTTGAATTTAATCGAAGGTCTGTCCTCATTGGCTAAGTGCTCTACTTTATATAAACATAGGAGAATTATTATTACTACCTTTCAGGAACTAAAATTAGAACAAAAACAAAACTCACAGAATTCAGCAGCTGTGGAATACCCTGAAAAGGATTCGGACTTGCTGACATAAAAATGTAGGCTAGACTTGGCAGTCACTAATTATCTGTGTGACTTCAGACTCAAACTCTTGGAGGCTTGCTTTCCTCATTTGCAAAGTGAGAATTAACAACAAGAACAACAATGACAACAAAAACAACAACAGCAAAGGTAAGAGGTCTGAGAAGCAAATGTGGGATTACTGAGGGCAGAGGGAAGATTAATGAGCCGAGATCATTAAAAAGATAGATAGGATTGATGTATACATGTCAGATGCCATCCACTTTTCCTTCTCCCAAAGTCCAGAGAATTGATTTACACTGGTCGCTGAAGGAATTCAGTTGCACAATTGAAAGGATAACCATAGTCATCTCACCTCTGCCTTTTAATCATGATCTGAGGATTCTAGCCAATGCAATGAGATCAAAAAACTAAAAGAACCCCCCCCAAAAAAACCCCTACAAAAAAATACCAACATTTACAATTGCTAGAAATGTAGACCCAAAATTATAAGACTCAAAACTTTAACCTAGCCTTAGTGAAAATTAAAAGAAACTATTGGTCGAGGGGTTTTTGATGAGAAAACTGGAAGGGAAATATATTTTTGCCAAAATTATTTGACAATGCAAGTGTTGTGCTGGTTATTGCCATCTTAACAAGAGAAGGAAGTAAAAGCTAGCACTGATGAAGACTAGCCAGGTGTCACCAAAGATCTAATTTATGATTAAACTATACATGGTTGCTTCTTGTCACCATGATGGCAGTTCCTCTTGATGTGTACACTGGTATTTGAAGAGAAGGAACTAAAGAGGTTCCATGAGATAGTCATCTGTTCGAGTACAAGAGGTTTCTTGTTTCTGTTTAATCTCACAGGAATGTAACCTTTAATCACAAGGCATGGAATAACTATAAAATTTGTAAAATATATTTATTATGACAGATCGTATTTGTTCATTTAGGCCACAAAATATGCTTGTTGTAGGAAATTGAATTTGTTCTCTTATCTGTAAATGAACTCAATGGTTTTGTGATAATTATTGTGCCATTTTATAAATGAAGTAATTTGTGTTGTGTAGACATTGGTTACCTCAAAGAATTGCTGGGAGAGCTGGAGGACCAGGTTTGAGGTTATGCAGTAAGAACCCCAACTGAAATTATGGCACAGAACTGGTCTGATGAGGACACATCTGCTGCCATCCCAGAGAAATGGATGCTGCAGTGACATTGCCAATGATACAGGGAACTGGAGGCTACCACCTGCATTGTCGCCACTGCTGATATCAGAAACCGGATGTTGTCACCATCTCCACTACTGTTAGTGATGTCTCTGTTTATTCCTTAGCTCCTGATTAAAAATCCAGGACAGTGCATTTGACTGGCTGTATCTAGGTCATGTGCACAGCCCTAACTGCAAAGGACACTGGAAAGTAAGTATCTGGTAGTTTCAGCTTCTATGGTGGGAGGCTATGCCTTTCACCAAGACTATAAAGATGGGGAAAGTGTTCCAAATATAGAAAATACAGGAAAGGAGTTCCAGTGCATAGGACAAGGGATCAGATTCTGAGAAGTCCATAAAAATTATAAAAATCCATGATAACAGGTTAACCCCAATCATCTTCTTACTCTGCACCTATGCCCAAACAAGTGAATGTTATAAGAAAATCACCTCACTGTGCTGATTGAACTCACTTTCAATTTATGACCACAAATATTAAACAAGCTGGTAACACAACCAGACTATTGTCCTTCGCTTTCCTAGTAAAATCATTTTTCTAATTTCTAAGATACTATTTCATATTTGTCTCCCCTCAAATCTCCAACATCTCTCCCTCAGCCTGAAGGTGTCTTTATTCAGTGATCCCTTGGAAAATAGATGCCTTCAGAGGATCTCAATCCCTTCTTTCCACCAATGCTACCCTTACACATGGACTCCATCTCCTCTCACCTACTCAAAGACTTCACTTCTGCAATCTCCCTTCTTTCACATTTTACTGGATCATTCCCACTGTTATGGAAACATATTTTCAGATGACTCATCTTCAAAAATGCAAACAAACAAAAATGTGCTCCAGGCCCATGTTCCCTTCTAACTCTTGCCTCATTTCTCGGTTCTCTTTCCCAAACAAAGCTTATCATTACAATTGTCCATTCTTGCTGTCACTCTTTCTCATCTCTAACTCTTCCATAAACCACTTTAATCAGGCTCTTGTCAAGGTCACCAACGACCCGCATCTTGCCAAAGCCAATGTTTGTCTGATTTTTTTCTGTTGGCATCTTATTGAACTTCTCAGCAGCATTTGATACTGTTGAACACTCTGTCCTTTACGAAAAATTTTCTTCTTGAGCTTCCAGGACTTCCTACTCCCCTGGTTTTTCTCCTCCTTCTCAACCTATTGTGTTTCCCCAGAGCTCTGTCCTTAATAGTCTTCTGTCTTCTATCTACATGATCTCCAGCCTCTTTGTCTAATTTTTTTCTCCACAAATTTTATTGTATTTCCCCTCAACATCTTACTTTGAAAAATTGAAGCTTACCAAAAAGTTGGAAAAATAGTAACATCCATATACTCTTCCATGAAACTCGTCAGTTGCTAATATTTAGCTAACAGTTGTGTGCACTCTCTCTTCCTCTCTCCACCTTTCCCACATCTCCAGTCACTTAATTTTTTATTGAATCACTTGAAAGTAAGTTTCAATCAACACACTCTTCCCTTAAATATTTTATCACGTATATCCCAAAATTGGAATAAAGATTTTCTTAAATAATTGTAATATGATTATTACATCTCATCTAAAAAATTAACAATTAACATCATCTAATATGAAGTACATATTCAAATTTTCCCGGATCTCCAAAATATGACTTTTATAGTTTTTCCTTTAAATCCAAGATCAAATCAAGATTTACGTATTACATTTGGTCATTATATCTCGTTTGTTCTATTGTAAAACAGACAACTCTTCCCCTGCCTTTTTTCTCCCCATAAAATGGATTTTTTTTTGAAGAGCCTCCTCTTATAGAATGCATTCTAAATCGGTGATTCTCACCTGTGGTGATTTTGCCCCTTAGGGAAAATTTAGCGAAGTCAGGACCCTTTTTTGGTTGTCACAACTGAGGAGGTATGTCTTAGTTCTTTCAGGCTGCTATAACAAAGTGCCATAAGCTAAGTGGCTTATAAACAATAGAAATTTATTTCTCGAAGTCAGGAGGCTGGGAAGTCCAAGATCAAGGTGCCAGCAGGTTTAATGTCTGGTGAGAACCTACTTCCTGGTTCATAGAACAGCTGTCTTTTTGCTATAATCACAAATGGCAAAAGGTGGAGGGGAGCTTTCTTGGGCCTCTTATAAAGACACTAATCCCATTCACAAGAGTTCTGTCTTTATGACCTAATTACTTCCCAAAGCACCCCCTTCAAATAATATTGTTACCTTGGGGATTAGGATTTCAACATATGAATCCTGGGGGGGACACAAACATTCAAGTTATAGCAAGCTGCTCTGGTACGTCGTGGGTAGAGGCCATGAATGCTTCTCAATATTCCATAGTGCTCAGAATAGTCCTTGTGACAAAAATCATTCAGCCCAAAGTTTTAGTAGTGCTGAGGTTGAGAAACTCTGGTCTAGATTTATCTGATTGTTTACTAGTGATTAGATTCAGGTTCAATAGTTTTTGGTGAGAAAACTACACAGGTGCTATTGTTTGTTTTAGTGACTCTCATCAGGAAACCCTCTGAAGCTATCCCTCTTGGTGGTCCCTAAGTCTGATTGCTTAAAGTGGACACAGTTGGGTCTCCCTACTGTAAAGCTACATTTCCACTTTGAATTTAGTAAGTTATCTGTGGGGTGATACTTGGAGATCTTAAGAATATTCTATTGCCCCCAAATATTTTAACCAATAGTTTAGGATTGATGATCCTTTGAGCATCAATCAAGGATCCATTGATGATCTTTGCCTGAACCAACTATCACAATGGGGATTGCAGACGTTTATTTTATTATATCATTTCTTCTATGATTATTAGCTGGCATTCTTCTATAAAAAAAGAGTTTTTTTCATTTCTTTTTTTTTTTATTTTAGTATTGCTTTAGACTAATGAAAAAAATTTAATTTATTATACACAATTGTCATCATTATTCACTTGATACTCAAATTGTCACTAATTTAGCCAATGGGAGCCACTTCAGGCTGTCTCCTGTGTCTTTTCCATTAGTCTTTGAGCTTTTTTCTTAGTCTTCTTTGCTTTGTGGCACAAAATATGTCCCAGGCTTACTTCTCACTTTCCCTATCCCTGCCCTGGAATCACCCATTTCTCCAATTATTCCATGTTTCTTTAAATGGGGCATGGTATAAAAACCAAGAATTGGATGCCAGATGTGTTCATTGCTACTACAGTACTATTGCTTCTAAGCCCTTTCAATGGTCAAAGCAAAAATCAGGAACTCATGAAAACATATATTTAGAAAATTATAAATTAATATCAATACCACCATTTTAAATACAATAATACCACTCTAACTTTGTCCTTCTGTATTTGTACCTTCCTTTTCCCACAGTGAAAATCCTGGTTTTCAATAAAATTGATATATTTGTACATTTGCTCTATCCTATAATATATCCAAAATAGTTTGAGAATTACTACCTATATAGCAATTCTTACCAGTCTCTGATTTATCCAGTGTTTACTTTTGTAAAAAAAAAAAAAAAAAAAAGAATATAGATTGAAGTACTTCCAGTATAGCCAAGTAAAGGTCTCTGAAAATCTATTCCTCCATTAAAACAACAAAAACACTAGCAAAAACTATCAAAATCAACTTCTTCATAATTCTGAAAATAACCAAAGGCTTGCTAAAATCTGAAGAGGATTTATTTAAGAAAAACAGCTGAAACTAGGTAAACACAGAAAGCTTTCTGTGGAATTTACCTTACTCTCTTCTCACCCTCTTCTCCTTAGTTTTCAGTAGCCTTGAAACTATGGTAACTATCAAAATCAGCAGACTAGCAGCCACTGGAGGGAACAGAATAGGTTTGAACCTCTCACCAAGTCCCCAGCTAGAGAACTGTCATTATTTGATCTGTCTGGCAGCTCCTAAATATCTCTCAGGGCTTGTTTTTATTTAAATTGACTCAGAGCTCACTCCATGCAAACAGCCCTATCCCCAGGGCATTAAAGAAAAAAAATCAGCTGCAATTGTTTAACATAACATGCCAGAGGTGATAATACCAGTTGGGGGCTAACCAGAGGCTGACCAAAGACCTTAAAAAAAAAAAAAAAAAAAGCTGGAAAATGAGATGTCTATAGAGGGCTTTGATAATCTCTGACTTATTCTTTTTTTAAAAAATTAATTTATTATTTTTTTGTTGACATTTGTTAACGAAATCCAGTAAGTTTCAGGTGTACAATTTAACAGTACGGCATACATATTGCATTGTGTGTTCCCCTCCCATAGTTAGATTTCTTTCTGTCACCACATATTTGACCTCTTTTACTCCATCTACCTCCCCCTTCCCCGCCATCCTCTGGTAACCACTAGTCTATTGTCCATGTCCATGAGTCTTTGTTTGTCCTATTCGTTTGTTACTTTTAGGTTTATATCCCACATGTAAGTGATATCATGTGGTTTTCAACTTTTTCTGCCTGGCTTATTTCAGTTAGCATGATTATCTTGAGATCCATCCATGTTGTCGCAAATGCTAGTTTTTCATCTCTTCTTATGGCTGAGTAATACTTATGTTTGGGACTCTAGAAGGGCTGTGTACATGTCCAAACGAGACCTGAGAGGCCTCAGTCTCTCGCTTCTAATTGACCTTGAGGCTTTGCACAAGCAGGAAATGAAGGGTAAGGCAGAGTTGTAAACTTCCTGCTAGAGCATTGAAGACACAACCAAACACATACACAGAGCTCCTTGGCAAAGGCTGTGAAACTTACTGGTTTAAGGCATTAAAGGAAATCTCTGTCTAATTGTTAGGTGAGCATTAAACTAATTGAGTAGAGACTTTAGTGGCTGCATAGACATAATTTGTCAAGGAGAGTCACTAAAGAAACAGCAACAGCATCAACAACAAACTGAAATAAGAACAAATCCTGGGGAGTAGGAAATCTGATTTCTGGAGTTGCCACATTATATTTCTTAAAATGTCCAGTTTTCAAGAAAAAAGTGATGATTCATAATGAGGCACCATTCATGTCTGGACATGAAAGTATGGCCCATACACAGCTAAGAAAGCAGTCGATAGAAGCTGTATCTGAGGAAGTCCAGACATTGGACTTACTAGATAAAGACTTTAAATCAACTATTATAAATATGTTCAAAGAACTAAAGGAAACCATATCTAAAGAACTAAATTAAAGTATGAGAATGACACCTCGCCAAATAGAGACTATCAATAAAGAGACAGAAATTATAATAAGAGACCAAATAGAGATTCAAGAGCTGAAAAGTACAATAACTGAAATAAAAAATTCACTAGAGGTGTTAAACAGAAAATTTGAACTGGCAGAAGAAAGAATCAGGAAACTTAAACATAGGTCATTTGAGATTGTCCAGTCAGAGAAATAGAAAGAAAAAAGAATGAAGCAAAATGAATGAGCCTCAGAGACCTGTGGGATACATACCATCAAGCATGCTAACATATGAATAATGGGAGTTCCAGAAGGAGAGGAGAGAGAAAAAGAATATCTAAAGACAAAATAGCCAAAAACGTTTCAAATTTGATGAAAAAAATTTTAATTTGCACATTCAAGAAGCTCAACTAATTCCAAATATGCATTACAGTCAAACTGTTGAAAATGAAAGCCCAAGGGAGACTCTTGAAAGCAACAAGAGAAAAGTGACTCATCACACACAAGAAATCCTCAGTGACATTAACAGCTGACTTCTCATTAGAAACCACAGGATGACACATTCAAAGTGCCAAAGGAAAAGATTGCCAGCCAAGAATTCCAGCAAAATTGTCTTTCAAAAATGATGGTGAAATTAAGACATTCTAAGATAAACAAAAACTAAGAGAACTGATTACTAGCAGCCCTGCCCTACAACCAATATTTAAGGGAGTCTTTCAGGCTGAAGTGAAAGGACACTAGACAGTAACTTAAATCCACAAAAAGAAATAAAGAATAACAATACAGGTAACTGCGTAGGTATAAGACAGCATAAGTTTATCTTTTTAAATTTTTTCTCCCCTCTTTAATTCTCCCCCACCCCCACACTTCTATCCCTGACCCATGGATGTTGCCATTTCCCCTTAAGAACTGGATCTCTGAAGGCAAGGTGTCTCCTTCCAAATGCTCGTGGTGTGCACCTGGCCCTGGGGTATGGTCCATGGCTCCACCCGGGGTGCGAACCCAGGACCTTCTGTGTGCAAAGCAGATGTGCTAACCATTACACTATGGAGTTTGTTTTTTGTCTGTAACTTTTTTTCTCCTACATGGTTTAAAAGACAAGTATATAAGGTAATAATTATAAACCTGTGTTTATGGGTGTGTTAGTTTTTTTTTTTTACTTTATCAGTAATTACATCAATGTAAATATATTAAATATTCTAACCAAAAGGCAAAGATTGGTAATGGATTAAAAAAATCTTAAAGTATATGTTGTTTCAAGAGTCATTTAAATTCAAAGACATTAAAAAGATGGAAAAGACAGTCCATGAAAACAGTATTCAAATAAGAAGTAGAATGGCTATATTAATACCATATAAAATATATTTTAAGACAAAAATTATTACTAGAGACAAAGAAGGGCATTTTATTATTATAATAAAAGGTTAATCCATTATAATTATAATTATGAATATATAATCACTAACAGAGCCCTAAAATACATGAAGCAAAAATAGAAGTGAAGGAAGATATAGACAATTCAACAATAATAGTTGACAAGGTGAATCTAAAATTCATACTGGAATTCAAAGAACCTAGAATAGCCGAAACAATCTTAACAAAGAAGAATAAAGTTGAAGGATTCATATTTCTTAATTCTAAATATATCATATATCTCATAAGGACCTGAATCCAGAATATATAACAAATCTCCTACAACTCAACAATATAAAGAAAAGTAAGCCAATTTAGAAATAGGTAAAGATATACCTTAAACTTACATAATGTTTTGTGCATTAATTATATCTCATAAGTTGGAAAAAAATTGGTAAAAGATCTGAAAAGACATTTCTTCCAAGAAGATTCACAATGAGCACATGAAGAGATGTTCAACATCATTAGCCATCAGGTAAATGCAATTTCAAATCTCACTGAGATACCACTTCACACTCACTTGGATGGCTAAAATAAAAAAAATATAGACAACAAATAACAAGTATTGGCAAACATGTTGAGAATTTGGAATCCTCATATATTGCTGTTAGAATTGTAAAATGGTGCCACTACTTTGGAGGACAGCTGTCAGTTCCTCAAAATGCTAAACATAGAGTTACCACATGACCCAGCAATTCCACCCATAGTTCTATAACCAAGTGAAATTAATACATATGTCTATACCACAACTTGTACATGAAAAATCACAACAGTGCTCTGTGGAAATAACCCAAACATCCCTCAGCTGATGAACAGATAAACAAAATGTGGTATCTATACAATGGAATATTATTTAGCCACAAAAGGAAACAAAGTGTTGATATATGCAACAACATAGATGAATCTTGAAAACATTATGCTTAGTGAAAGAAGCTAGACACAAACGGCAAAATATTGTAGGAGTCTATTTATATGAAATGTCCAAAATAGAAAATCCATAAAATGGAATGTAGAGAAGTGGTTTCCAGGACATGGAGGAAGAGGGGAATAGGGAGTGACTGTAATGGGTACAGGGTTTCTTTTTGTGTTGATGAAAATGTTCCAAAATTGACTGTGGTTATGGTTGCATATCTTAATAAATGTACTAAAAACCACTGACATATATACCTTAAAAGGGTGAATTTTATGTTATTTGAATTGTATCTCAATAAAGCTATAATAAAAAATTAGGAAATACAGAATATATAGGCTTAATTCTCCTATTTTTTTCTTAACAAAATGTAGCATATTATATGCACTTTTTGAACTCTGCTTCATTTTCACTTAATATATCTTGGTATTCATTTCATACTAGTACACAGAACTCTTCATTCTCTATGGCTACATAGTATTCAATTGTTTAGTTGTATCATCTATAATTCAACAAGTTTCTTATGTAGGTGGCATTTGGGTTGTTTCCAATGTTTTGCTATTAAAAATAATGCCAGAGTTAATAACCTTGGGCATTTGTTTTCATTTTTTGCAGTTATATTCTCAAGGTAACTTCCTACAAAAGAGATTACTGGGTCAACGGTAAACGCATATAAATACATGATTTTGTTAAATATCGCCAAATTTTCCCTCTATAGCATTTGTCCCATTTTGTGCTTCCAACAGCAAGAGAGTGCCTATTTTCCTCAAAAAGAACTATTAAAATAGGTTGTCAACCTTTCGAACTTTTATCAATCAATGGGCAAGAAACATTATCTTAGTGTGGTTTCTGTTTGAATTCTATTTTGAGTGAGTTTGAATGTCATTTGATATGTTTAAAGAACTTTTGATGGCTATTTAAATTAACTGCTATGTATTTTGTCCATTTTTCTATGAGGTTTTTGGTCTTGTTTCTCTAGATTTTTACATATGTATTCTAGTTGTTGACTATAAATATCATCTAAACTGGTGACTCCCAAACCACATTCCTACCCAAGTTCCAAATTTGTATTTCCAACTATCTACTTGACATTTTCACTTAGATTACCCAATAGGCTCTTAGATCTACCATGGCAAAAACAGAACTCTTTATTTTTTCCCTCAGCAAACGCTCATCTCAAAAAATTATATTCATATACCTGACCATTTTTCTGTGTCTCCTCTGGTATAACCCTAGACCAAGCCACCATCATTTATCTCCCTGACTATGGCAGCACCACCTAACTGGCCTCCCTACTTCCATATTTACCTCTCCCCTTCCCTATAATCCATTTTCCAGATAGTGACCAGGGTGATCTCTTTAAAAGTGTAAATCAAATTCCATAGCTCACCTGTTTATAACTCTCCAATGGCTACCCATAATTGATGGAATAAAATAGAGTACAATTCAATTCCTTGTGGCTTCAATGTCTTACAGGACTTGACCTGTGGCTACCTCTTTAGTTGTCTCCCACCATTCTGGCCCTCATTCTCTCTGCTCCAGTTATCATAGCTTTCTTTTGTCTCTTGGACATGTCAGGCTTGTTATACTCTTAGTACCTATATAAGTTTCTTCTCTTTCTGCACAAATGTTCTTCCCCTCCACATATTCCTGTGGCTGCCTCCATCTCCCTAGGTCTCAGCCAAAGCAACCCCACCCCCACCCTCTATCGCTCTAGTTGATTTTATTCAAAGCCTCTCTCCAAACCAGTTGCTGTTCTGGACATCTTAGTAATATGAGCAGACAAATTTACCTTCTTTTTAAAAACCAGTTTGAGGGATTTTTCTCTTCCAACAAAGATAATTCTAGTTAATATATTTATAGAAATTTATCAAAAATAAAGGTGGCATTTCAAATTAGTGGGGAAATAATGATTTGGGGACAATTGCCTATCCATCTGAAAAAATAAAGTTAGATTCCCTACCTTGTACCACATAAAAAGTTATTCTTAGTAGATAAAAAGCTAAAATGAAGAAAGGAAACTATATATAAAATATATAAAAATATTGGGAAAACTATTGAGAATACATTTATGAATTTGGGGGTGAGAAAGGCCTTCTTGGACAAGATGAAAAACTCAGAAGCTACAAAAAGATAGATAAGTTAGCAATTAAAATGTAAAATTTCTGTAAATAACAGTATTAAAAATTAAAAAACAAATAACTAGAAGAAAATACAGTATATATAACGTATAAAAGATAATATCCAGAACATGTTAAGAGCTCCTACAAATCAATAATAAAAGACAAATAACCAGTGACAAATGTAAAGAAATACAAACAGCTAAAGAAAATATGAAAAAAATTCGAATCTCACTGATATTCAGGGAAATGCTTGTTAATATCACACTAATATATAATCTTTAGCTCATCAGATTGGTAGACATAAAGAAGATTGATTAAAGCCAGAGTTGGTAAGGATGTGCAGGAATGGATGTTTATACACTGTTGGTAGGAATATACATTGATGTGATATTTTTTGAGTAAGTCGTCAGTATCATAATGAAAAAGTCTTCATGACTTTTGATTTAGTAATCGAAGTGGGTAGGTAAGTCTCCTGGAAAACGTCTCATATAAGTACCTAAAGAGGCATGCATGTTTCTTGTAGTATTGTTTGTAAATAATGAAAAATTGTTATTAACCTAACCATTTACCAAAGTGGAAAACTATGTCAGAGTTTAAAAAAAAACATAGAGATATCTGTACTAACTATATTATTAAGGGAAAAAGCAAGTTCAGAATAATATGTATGAGGTGACTTTATCTTTGTGAAGAACATAAAACAAACGCACATGTTTCTACAGATGTATAGAAAAATGTCTGAAGGGATTCATACAAAGCCGATAACAGTAGTTTGCCCTGGGGAGGGATGTGGGGTTGTGTGTTTATTGGGAGGATGAGAGGTTGAGGGGGTAATTTTGCTTTATCTCTACTTTAAAAAATTTAGAACTGGAATTTTACTGGAGTAATTTGAAAAAGAAATAAATAAGAAATATAAAGGAGGATAATTTTTGGAGATGTCATTGAAAATTCTAAATGTGAATTCAGTTGATAACAGCATAGGGGTACTTGCTGATATCTGGTAGACATGATTAGCTAGCACTGACAGCAATAAATGCATACACTTTGGAGTCAGACAAAGTTGGTTTTGCGTTCTGGTTCTTTCCCATTCACTGGGTGACTTGGGCAAGTCATTTAATCTCTTTGAGCTCTGAAATAATAAATGGAACCTACTACAAAGGATTGTGATGAGGGTTGAGGAGACAATACAGATAAAATCTCTAGCATGATAGTAGTAGGTACTCAGTTAAATGGTGGATATTATTATTAGTCATAATGGTTAAAATTATGATCTGTAATACAATGAGAAGTGAAGGGCAGCTGAATGGCGACCAAATAGAATTGAATCTAATAGATTTAATCTGCAGACTGTAGATCTTCTCACCAACAAAGATTTCTTATTATTTGCTCCAGATACTCCTAGTGTTATTCATTTGTCCAGTCATCCATCCATTCATTCACTTAATAGGTATTGAGCACATCTTATGTTAGGCACTAGATACACATCATTAGAAATAAATGACTGTTTCTGTTTTTGGGGAGTTGACATCTTCCCCCAGTGGGAGAAAGAGACACATTGATACTTGCCAATAAACAGCATGGGAGTTACACATAAGGACATTGGACCCAGACAGTCTGGATGTGACTTCCATTTCTATCACTTACTAGCTCTGTGACCTTATATGAGTTATTTAACCTCTCTGATCATATCATCTATAAAATGGGTTGACAACAGTTCTCCCTCCTCCCACATCCCCATCATAAGGTTCTTAAGAGGATTAAATGAGTCAATACAAGGATAAAACACTCCGTCCAGTGCTTGACACATAGTAAATTGTAAATGTCAGTGATTTTTATTTCCAATTATGCCATTGTGTGGTCAATGGTATATAAAAGGGGAATTCTGAGAAATGGAAGAACCCACTAGATGTAAAGATACTTGTCTATCTAGCAAACTGCATACATTAAGTAATAATGGGTCCTTCTTAGTATTATAATTAACAGCTAATATAGAACTGGAATAAGAACTTCTAATCGGCATGATAAGCAATGTGATATCATTTCTGTCCAATGCAAAGAAACTTGACATTTTAGCCCTGGGACCTTATCTACTGTAAACGGGACAGTTCCATTAGTCTTTGGGAATATTGGAAATTTCTGCCCTGATCTCTAGAAGTACCTTCACAGACTGACTTCTAAGGTGCAGGGATCCTTCTTCCCCAGGATGGAAACTACTGATGTAGGAAAAAAGGCAGGAAGGGAAAAAAGGAGAGAAGGAAGCAGACATTTATAGAGCAACTACCATGTGTTAGGGGCTGGTACTTGATCACTTTAGTCCTGATGCGCCATGAAGCTAGTCTATCACTCCCATTTTAGTGATAAGTAAACAGGGGCTCAAAGAGGTTAAATAATGTATTCTGAGTCAACAGCTAATCTGTGTCAGAATTTTTCCAGGTCTTCTGATTTTAAGCCTGGAGTGCTTTCCTGGACATCAATCTGCATCTCCTGAGAACATGAGAGAGAAGTCATCCTTCAGTTTGGGGTGCTCTCCCATATACTTTTTACTTGGGAGAGAATGGGGCGAGAATGGATGGGAGCAGTCATCACTAATCACTGCTGTCCCACTCCAGGTCCCAAGAGGGATAGGTAGTTGCTTATGGCCAAATGGACCAGAATAACTGGAGAGAGAGGGACCAGGGTGGGGTATTATGGCTGAGTACATAATGGTGTCTGTCCCTGATGTGCTCTTCTTGGGAACCCTTATTGATGAGGTTGAGAGTTTCCAAGTCTCCATGTGCCTGGAAGAAGACCAGGTCCCTGGGGGAGGGTCCCCTAATTCTTGTCTTTCTCCCATACTCTGTCCTGAAGCTGTCCCTTATTGAAAGCCAGAGAACTATGGTGCCCTGATCCTTTCCTGCCCTCGAGAATCTGGGTGTCAGGAAGAGAGAGAACTCCAACACTACTGAATACTATCAGCTGAACCTGTAGTTGGGACACCTAGTCTGATAGCCATACTGTAGTTATAGAAACCACAGGGTAGAATTTTGAAATGGAACTTATCCAGAAAAATTTGGTTTATCTACTCTATGCCTATTGTCCACCTTTTGGGTTGTTGTGAAGAGTTAAGTGAAATAATATGTATGGGAAAGCACGTAGTAAATTTTAAAATGTAGCAAACTTATTACTGTCATTACAGAATATTAAATTAAAAAGACTGGAAAGATGATCTAGTTCAATTCCTCAACTGCAGCAGGAATCCTTCCTATAGTACCTCTGACCAATTGCCAGCCAGCTCTCCTTACACACTTGTAGTGACAGGGAGCTCACTCACTGAAAGGTAACCACTTTCTCTAGTTAGCTGCAACTGAGAAAAAATTCTTTAGGTTGAGTTGAAGCCTGTCTTGCTGCATTCTCTGGGCATATAGCACATTAGTACCCACTGTCCTATGGGATCTGAGGACCCTCTTCACTGCCCAAGTCATCTTCACTCCGCCCCCCAGCGTAACTTTCTCTGATATATCCATGTACCTTGCACAGAATAAGTTTCAGATTCTTCATTCTTTGGGGCTCTGCCCACTCTAGCTGGTCAGCGTCCCCTTGCAAATAAATAATGGTGCCTAGAACAAATACAGCCAACACTGCTGATGTGACCTGATCAAGGCAGTGCAGAAGAGGTATCACTTCCTATAATCTACACTCTGTGACTCTATTAATGAAGCACAAAATGAATGCTTTCCAGCAGTTGCATTGAATTTACTCGTTTTAAGCTTGTAATCAGAAAATACTTCCAAATCTTTCTCACCTAAACTACATCAAAGTTTGTACTTTCCAGATTTATAATTAGTTTAAATGGACCTATGTTAAGAAATATCACATTGCCAGCACCCTGGAAAGTAGGCTTTTACGTGCCCTTCTGAATCGCATGTCCCTGCTTCCCTGTTCTAGGGACCACTGTCATGACCTCTGTGGTACTGGTTTTCTTCCGATTTTTATAGTTTACCAGCTATATATACATAATATTCAGTTCTGCCTGTTTTGGAACTTTACGTAAATGGAATCACACTGTATTTTATAATTTGCATCTTTCTCTCAAAATTGTTTGTGAGATCCATCTATGTTGAATATGTAGTTTGTTCATTTTCATTGTTGTAGAATATTCCATTGTATGAATATTTTAAAACTTATCTGTTCTACTATTAATGAACATTTAGGTTATTTATGTATTTACTGTTTTATGTCACTATGAATATTCTTGTGCATATGTGCAATGTAATTGTTAAGTAATTATTTTATGTGTTTAAATCTTATCTCCCAATTTCCTTCAGAACATAAAAAATAATCTTTTAATAATTAATGTTTCAAGCACATACTTGTTTTCTTTAAATAAGTACCTATGGGTGGAATTGCAGGGTTTTAAGGTTTACCTAAAAATATGAAAATGTACATAATTCTTATATCTCCTATCTGATTTGAAAATTGTTTTTCAACATCCCCTGGGGATGCGGAGTTCTAAGTGTCCAAACCAGCAGCCTGACCATTTCTGGCTTGATCTTGAAACTCTAGCTTCAAGCCCCAGATTATCAACGACAATAAATATGTCTCTTACTCACTGGAAGGAGCCACTTCTGTAGAGAGCATCTGCATTTGCTATCTTTATGACCTTTGCCTAATGTTAGTCATCACAAGACAGAAGATGCAGTAGGCTGCCCTATCCTAGACAAAGGTCTCCCTGCTAAGCATAGATTTGCTTACAAAGTAAAAGTCATTTATGGAGAGGTGGGGTGGGGGAAATGACCCTGCTCCCTCTTCCAAAGGTACTAGAAGATATCCAGCCATTCGAGGATATTTACTGCTCAAAAAACTCAAGTATATAGGATCTCTCCTAATGTTAGCAAGATTTAGGGCAAAAGTACAAATAGATGTCACATGTTTATCTAAATTATTTAAAATGATAAATCTCTCCGACTGTTAACCTTAATATGTTCTATTCTACTTTGACAAATACACATCTTTAATGAGGCAGAAGACTTAGTTCAAATGTAGAATTCCTAGATTCCTCATATTTATGTACTTGAATGAAGTGATGAGGGGAGTGTAGGCCCTGGCCGCATTGTCGGCCTATAGCCCACCAGCCTTCTTTTCTCACCTCAGTCCTGCATTAGGGATCTGTGGACACAGCAGCTCAAATGCAACTGCTGTGCCATCACCCTAAATACAGCTGCCCTTAGGTACTTTTAGGGATGTCCTGACTCTGCCTAGAGAGAACAGACCTGGGGAAGAGGCACAGGCTCCAGCCATTTGGGAAAGGAATTCTGGGATCTGGGTTTCCCAGAACTTGGCACAAGCACCAGATGGGCATGTTCCCGGGACCATATGGACTCACCCAGTAGGAGTACGGCTAGAGACGGGTAGAGGCCAGCTTCTAACGTATGGGGCCTAAGGCAGGCTCTCTTGCCCAGGTATAAGGGCAGTACTGTCTATATATCCTCTCCTCTGCCCTCCTGAGTGCAGGGACTGTGTCTGGCTGTATCCCCAACACTCATCATCATACTGCCTGGCACCGAAGTCACATTGTACATAGGTGCCTAATGGAAAGCTAGTCGGGAACAGTTCCTCACATTTTACCTCATTTAAATTCTTCTTAGCCATCATGCAAGTGAAGTCCGTGAAGCTCAAAGAGGTCAAGTGACTCGCCCAAGGTCACACAGCTAGACGCGGTAGAGGCTGAATCTGCACTCACTTTACCAACCCGCCTTCTCTCTCGTGTTTTCTATAAGTATTTTTTCTTTGCCTCTGTGCTGAGGCGGAGGACTGGACGTGCCGGGCCTTTCCCGCCGCCGTCCCCGCACCACTCCCCTCTACTCTCTCCCTCCTCCCCTATTCGCCTCCTCCCGCGCTCCCGCAGCCGGCTCGTGGGAGTCCTGAGCCTCCCCACCCGTCCGCGCCCGGTCCTCCCGCGAAGCCCCGCCCCTGTCCTCAGGGCGACGTCACGTGCCGCCCCATCCCCCTGCGCCTGCGCACCGCTTATTTCCCGCTGTCAGGATGAGGAGGCGGAGGTCGGCGCTCGGGTCCGTCTCTGCCCGCGGCTGTGGCGGCGCCGGCGGCTCCAGCCTTAGCGGTTCCTCTCTGGGCGGCGGCGGCGGCGGCTCGGTCGACGCCTCCTCCGCCAGCTGAGCCCGCGGGAGCCCGGGACGCCGCTTCCCCGCCCATCCCCGCTCTCCAAGGCCTGCCGCCTGGCCATGGCGCAGCCGGGCCCGGCTTCTCAGCCTGACGGTGAGGCGCCCACCATGGCAGGCGCGGCGGGCGCGGCCTTCCCGGCGCCGGCGTCGCGGGGGGAACTTCTGGGCGGCGGGAAGGGCGCGCGCAGGCCCCAAGGGTGACCCCGCCGGGCGGAGGCGGGAGCGCGCGGGTTCCAGAGCCTGCTGCACGCGAGGGTGATGCGGGAGCCTGGGCGGCCGTCGCTGGGGAGGGGGCGGGAGGCGCGGGCGGCAGCGGTGGCCAGAGGCGGAGGGAAGGGCATGGGGAGACTGCGGGGGACCTGGCTGAAGCTGGGGAGCTGCCGTGGGTAGCGGTGAGACTAGCACGTGGGTTCTGCGGGTGGGGAGGATGGAAATAGGGAACATGTGCTATTTTCGCTAAGGGAAAAAAAATTGCTTGGATAGTGGCGGTGTGCCCTCCACCTCTGTATCTCTTCTACATCCCCTCCCCCCACCCAATCCATGCTACAGAGCGCTTTGCACCCAGTTTTGTGACAAAACTAGTTGGAATCAGTAACAGGATTTACTAGCGTTCCTTGAGAGGCAGTGTGCTTTCATGGTAGTACTGGGGCCTGGGAGCGTAAAGGACCTTTACTGGATCCTTTACTAACAAGCTCTGGGCAAGTGTTTTAGCCTCTTTGAACTTCAGTATTCTCATTCATGAAAATAAGTTAATTCATGTATTTATATTTTATCTGTAAGATGGCAACATGTATGTATGTAAACTGATTAGTATTATTATGAGTGTATTTGGGAATAATGAAGAGAATGGTGTTTGAGAATGCTGAAGTGGAGGAATCATGTCTTTTATAGCACTTATATTCTTGGAAGGAAAAAGAGCCCAGTCCTAAATAGGCTAAGTTGGTTAGTCCTTCATGACCTTCTGGGAAGCGTATATACTAAGCTCTTCAGAGATTGACCGCATCCTTCCAGTGGTTTTACTACCTGGAGTTATGTTTGGAAAGAATGTGCTTGATCTTTGGCAGGGCCCTACCGTATTTAGTTGAGAAAGTTCTTTCAGGTGTATTTCTGTAATCAGCGTGTGTGCTTATGATCTTTAAGTGCGAATGGAATGTTGGGACATGGTACTGGGCATATAGTAGGCACTTAAAAACTTGCCTTTGCCTTGGGTTGTCTCTTAAAATAACCTTTCAAGTAAACTTTACTCTTTGTTCTTGCTTTTGGGGATCCTGAAACAATGTTATCAGATTTTAAGGCCATCTGCTTTCTTGGAAGTATGCTTCAAAGCCTGTTAGCCTCTAGTTTTAGGTTTTGTAAGTTGCCTGAGGAGAGACTTCCACTACTCTCATCTGGAGTTGTATAAGAATCTGCTTGCTGTTTCTCTTTCAGCAGAAGAGAAGGGAGGCATTTTTGGTTGGCTGTCAGCAGAAACTGGCATTTTTTCAGGCTGCATTTTAATTCTCACCTTTTGCATTTGGTGTCAGGAAGAAAACTTGCTTTTTCCACAAACTCCTCTTTGTTCCTGCAGAGGCAGAATACAGAGAGCTCCAGTGGCTTCTGGTTCTGATCTGGAGTGGTAGGTATGCTTAGCTGGCTGCTACCTTCTCTTGAATTGCATGGAAACACGTCTAGGACAGCTCAGGTGACATGGCAGTCTGGAATCAAAATCCCCTGCCTCTTTCAAGATGTGAAATGGTCTTCCTTGTAGATAGGCAGAAGTGACTAAGCACTTGAAAGAGGCTGGGAAAAATGAGCTTTAGGAAATTTTGTATTCTTGCTATTCTTAGTACAGGCTTATTCCCTATTTTTCAAATCTTGTGACTTCTAGGATGAGATTCAGTTTACATAAATTGCAGTATTTATTTTCAATTAGTGTAGTAAATGAGTAGCCACAGCTACTGTTTACAAAAGGAGAATTCGTTATATTTAGAACTTTGTGTCAGTGCCTTAGAAGTTCACTGTAGGGATTTAATTTTTGTCTTTGGCTGAAAATATAAGTTCTTAATACTTTAGCTTTAAGTATACTGGAATTTCCAAGCCCTGCTGATTTTAAACTATTGCAGAATTCTTTTGAGTCAAATTGACAATAAAAGATAACTGCTTAGGTTTTTAAAAATTTTGCTTTTATCCCATTTAAAGCAGTTGCTTTTTATGTTTTATGTTGACATTGTTTTAAATTAATTTTTTAATTTTTCAATTACAGTTGACATACAAAATTATATTAGTTTCAAATATCCAACATAGCGCTTAGACATTTATGTAAGTTATGAAGTGATTACCCTGATAAGTCTAGTACCCATCTGACACCATGCATAGTTGTTACAATATTATTGACTATATTCTCTATGTTGTACTTTGCATCCCTGTAACTGTGTTTATATCTGGTAATTTGTACAGCTTAATCCCTTCCCCCTTTTCACCAGTCAACCTAACCTTGACATTGTTTTCTTTTTTGACATATCTTTGTTTTTCATGGAGATGTGTTAGGTTAAGAAAATTGATTTCGTGCATAATGGACATGATAAAATGTAATAATTTTTTTCTCATTTTGTAAAGTTTTGAAAAAGTTATTTTTTTGATGGTGCATCTTAGTTTACTTGTTTAGAATTAAAGTAATTTTAGTAGCAAATTTCAGCCAGTTATTCCATTTTACCTTGAAAATTCAAATTTTAATATTTTAAAATCTAAGTTAAACTATATCTTAGAAACATTTGGTCAGATTTTACTTTATTTTTTGTTTAAAAACACTGTCTAGAAGTCCCTCTATTAAAAAAGTATGTATATTAAGTATATTTTCTCCCATATTTGAGTGGGAGAAAATAAAACTTAACCACTATTAAGTTTTCTGTCCTTCTTTACTTTTTTCTGTAGTTACACAAACATACTACCTTTTCCCATTCCTGAAATGGGTCTGCATAGGCCTGCAACTTCTCTATTTCACTTAATAAATGTTAGCTATAATTATTATATACATGTGAATGGTTATGTGGCCATGTAATGTGCTATAAGCACTGCATGCATTGTCTTAGGAAATCATTGTGTCAGTAAAGTGGTTACTATTGTAACATTATTGTTATTTCTATTTTATTGGTGAGGAACTTGAAGCCTAGAGAAGTTAAAAGTGCCTAGAGTTCTACAGCTAAGAAGTGACGGGGAGTCAGGATTCAAATTCAGGCCATCTGATGCCAGGGACCTCTGGTATAATTACTAGATCATGTACTACTTTTCACTTTAGTGTTATACATCTTCATTCTTTTTAAAGAGTATTCCATTACATGCATATACCTTGCATGATTTATTTGCTTAGTTCTCTGTTGATGGACGAATAGATTGCTTTGGATTTTTTTTCATTGTTTTATAAGCAGTGCTGGAATAGACATCCTTTTACATATTTTTCAGGTACTCTCGCTTTTACTTCTGTAAGACTATTGAATTAAAAGGGCATGAGCTCTGAGTGGTTTAAATTTTAATAGCTATTGCTAGTTTACTCTCAAAAAAAGTATCAATTTACATACCTCCAACAGTATATGAGAGGGTGGATTTCCTCTGCACTCTTACAAGCTCTTGATAATGTCAGTTGTTTTAAACTTGTATCTTCTAACGGATTAAAAAAATGATATTCTTCAGTTAACAAATGGTTCCATTCTATGGCAAGCCTTATGCTAGGCTCTAGAAAATAACAGTAATGAACAAAACCAAACCTAGTCTCATTCCTTGGTAGTGAATCAGGTGGCAATTAATTAGATCATCCTTCAGACAAGTATAGAACTACTTATTCCACAAATATGAGTGTGTACTACTTGCCAGGTACACTTCTGGGTATTTGGAATATGTCAGTGGGCAACAAAGATAATAAATAACCCTGCTGTAGTGTGAGAGAAACAGATATTAAACAACAAACATAAGCAAATCATAGAGATTGTTAGGTGATAAGTGCTGTGGAAAAAAAATAGAGCAGGGTACGTTGAAGAGGGGCTAGGCTGGTTTTAATTAGTGGTCAAAATAGCCTTATTGAGGAGATGACACTAGGGCAAAGACTTGAAGGAGATGGGGGAGTTAGCTATGAGGATATTTGGAGAAAGAGCGTTCCAGATAGGGATCAGTTTTTGCAAATGCTTTAAGGAAGGAATGTATCTGGCATGTTTAAGGAATAACATGGAGGTCATTGTGGCTAGAATGAAATTACAGGGGTCAGGGGATAGGTGGGAGAGGGGAGGGAGAGGAGAGTAGTATGATATGAGGTGAAATGTAGTGGAGTAGGGGCAGATCTTGTTGGGCCCTACATTGTAGCCAAAAATTGTAAATATTGGCTTTTACAGTGAGGAACCATTGAAAAGGTTTTGAGCAGAGAAGTGATGTAATCTGACCTATGTTTTAAAAGATCATTCTGACTGCTAAATTGGCAATAAAGGGAGGCAAGGGAAGCATTAATCCAGGAAAGATGATGAGGCTTGGACAAAGAGTATATTGGTAGAGGTTGTATTTTGAAGGTATGGCTGACAGGATTTGGATTAGATATGGGATGTGAGAGAGAGGAGTCAAGGGTCACTCAAGGGTTTTTGACCTGAGCAATGGGGAGAGGTGTGCTATGAATGCCTATAATTGGGTTTGACCTATTTCGGGAGGCCAGGAAAGGTTTCTGAGGAAGTGGTCCTGGAGCTGAGATTTAATGGATGAGCAGGAGTCCCTTTTTTTTTTTTTGAAAGAAGCAGGATGAGAATTAAAGAAAGGTCAGAGTGCCTGGGTAGAGAGAATGAGAGGACGTGAAGTAGGTAAGGGTTGGCCTGAGTGGGCTTTAGCGTTAGAGCTATAGGGGAAGCCGCTGAAGGCTTTTAAGCAAGTAGGTGACATGATGGCTTTTTAATTTGTATTTCTCAGATAGCTAGTGATTATATGTATTTTTTCTTTTGTGCAGAAAGCTTTAATTTTTATGTGGATCTGACGATTTTTAATCTTCTGTTTTGGAAAAAAAGTGCAACATCAATTTAACATCACGTATAGGAATGCTACGTTTTCTAGGATTTGAAATTTTCAGTGATCGACAATTACTATATTTTGTAAATGGAAATGCCACTACTAAAAACAGAATGTTATAAATAGAATGATGTAATTTGTTTCGACAATATGGATATGCTAGAGCAATGCAAAAATAATATAATAATAATATAATAATAATAATAAATGTAAGATATTTTGTGGCAAACTTTGGAGGGAAGGTTAGGATGGTAATCCACGCGTTATCTTGGAGTAAATGCTGCAACCACAAGTGCTACCAGTGAGTATTCTTGGGGCAAATAGGAAATGGGTTAAAATTTACAGTACCTAGATTTCTTATCTTGCTTAGGAAGACCTAAGTCCTATGTTTCTTTAAAAAAAATAACAAAAACTCATTTTCAACAATTTTATAGCTTTGTCTTTTACATTCGTATAAACCATCTGGAATTTATTTATTTTTAAATTTAAACAGGGAAAGTTTAATTTAAAGAATTATTAACAGGAGATTACCTAAGAGAAAAAAATCCTAAAGAATACAGGAATATCAGCTATAAGGAGCAGTCACTCCCTCTAGGGCTGATGTAGAACACCCAAAGAAGGAACAAATCTTTGAAGAGCCACTCCCAGAACTGAGATCCAGCCTTTGGTGAAGAAGATACAGTTGTGGCCCTCTGAAAGGCAGAGTTAATTTTGGTAGAACTTGCTGAAAAGCTGCTTTCTGGTTTGCTAGGGGAAGTGCCTGCATTTGGAATTTAGTTTTGATGTGACATAAGGATATAACTTTATTTTTATTTCAAATGGACAACCAATTTTCTTAATACCATTTATTCAATAATCCCATGTATTTGGTTTGTTTATTATAACTTGATCACTCTCCCAGCCACTAAACTTGCAGAGATACTTGATCCAAAACAGAAGGTCTGCACTTAACTCACAGTCTTATCACACCAGTGTCCCAACACACAATAGCCTGCAATTGTGTAATATCTGTTAATTTGTATGTTTTACCTGACTACTTGTAGACAGAATTGTCTTTGAATCTTAAGGGTTCTGATTTCTAAAATATCTCTATTACATCATATCTGATTTTATCCAGTGAAATTTGATGTGTTCCTCTTATATAATCATTAAATCGAGTTTAATCTTCATAGGAGTATTTAGTAAACATTTATTTTGTTTATTTTTGTGTTTTAGAGTTGTGCTGGGAAATGTGGAAGGGAAATAGAAATGAATGATATGTAGTTCTGCTTTTAAGAATTTTATGTTCTAATGGAGAAGTGGACCTTAGGCACACTAATGTGGACTGAGGAGGTGCTTAGCCATAGGTGATAGTTTTCCTCTGTTGGATCACAGAGGAAGCTGTTACTACAAGTAAAAGAACTGGAAGAACTATGAAGAAAGGTACCTTTGTTCAGTTTTCTCATTAGATACCTGAACCTCTTCCAAGTGGTTGTCTGATTTCTGTTTGACTGCCTCTGGAGAGAAGGAACTCACTACCTCCTAGTTTTGACTAGTTTTATTGTTTTGTTTATCTTTTAATTAAGTAGAAACTTTTTTTACTATAATTTCTATCCACTGGTTTTAATTCTCTTCTTTAGGACCACACAGAGGACATCGAGGAGTTCTCTGTTAGTCTGAAGCAATTTGCTAATGTTATGTCCTTTCTAAATATTTTTTTTATTTCTCCTATCAGATTGTTTTGAATCTACTTAACATTCTTTTGATTCTTTTTGAGACAGATTCCAGTTGTTAATGACTTTTGGTGTAACTGATGTTCTCTAGATGAATGTAACCTTTAGAGAGTAGTAGGTACAGAGACACATCACTAAAAGGAATCCTAAAGACTACTAATCTCTCATTTTACAGATTAGGAAACTAAGGGCTAAAGAAGTGCAAGTGACTTGCAGTGTAGCAGAGCCAATGTTCTTTTCCTTATGGAGCTTAAAATCTAGTGGGAAATACAGACAAATTCCATGAGGAAAGGGCATTTTGTGTGGCTGATAATAGTATTCCCAGCACAGTACTTACCATAGAATAAATATGAGCTATAGGTATTTGTTAAAAGAAAGTCAGAGGACAACATGCAGTTACAATAATGTGGTAGCTCTTTCCTATTTACGATATTTGACAAAACATAGCAGGTACATTTTATATCATTCAGGAAGTTTAGTTAACATAGGATCCTCCTTCCTTTCCACTCTCACTGCACCCCAAGTTATATTGGAAAAAGTGGCATTTGAATAGAGCTTAGAGAGTTGTGTAGCATTTTGACAGATAGAGATGGAGCCTTGGAGAATCTGCACGGTGTGGACTAAGCATATGCAGTGTGAGGTGAGGTGTATGAATAATTCGGTATCCTGGGATCCTGAGTACTCTGTTTAGAGGCAGATTTGAAAAAGAGGTGTTGAGCCTGAATGATAGAAAGCTTTGCTGCCAGCTAAGGAGTTTGGGTTTTTCTAGATGATGTAGCTAGGCCTATGTGTAGTAGTGTGGTCCAAACTGTGCTATAGGAAGCTTGTTCTGGAAATTATACAGAGGGTAGTTTGGTTATAAGGCAGATGGTTAATTAAGGTGATCGGTTGGTCTATTGCTGTGGTCCAGGAGAGAGATAATGGGGTTATAACTTATGTCAGTGGGAATGGAGAAAAGGAAATAATAGATGTAAGAAATACTGTGGTGGTAAAATAGCAACTTGCTGAACATTTGTTTTTGGTTGCAAGCAGAGAGAAATCGAAGATTCTGAGGATGTTGATGCTGTTTACCAATCTAGGCAACCAGTGGGAGGGTGGATGTAGAAAGTGGCAAGTTTGGTTTTAGTAGCCTTCATTCTTTTATTCATTTATTCAACTTATATGGTTTGAGCATCAACTATGAACAAGGCAGACAAGGTTTCTGTCCTCATTGAGGCTCTAGTTTTGAGACCTTTATTACAGTCAGGTAAATTAGGTTGTTTATACTCACCTGGGTTCCTCATTGTAACCACAGAACACAGAAAATAATTGGGTTGTTTTCCCAGCTATCTGTAAGATGATATAACAAGTATCATTCTAGATGCACAAGAGAGAAGTTAATTCTTTATATGCATTGAATATCTTGGGCATTTGGCCTTAATTTTGTCATGGAACCTGGGTTGAGAAAGGCTGCTAGAGTAATAAGTACAGGATGTGATTGGGTCCTTATCGTGGGAAATTTGATGGAGTTAGGGGAGCAAAACATGATGTGGGTTGCCATTCCTTTGGTTATGGCTATTAAAAATCAAGACAAACTTGATATTTACTGCCTAATCCCGAATTGTTACCTACTTTCTCTAAACGGCTACATTATCTATAAATAAACTACTGCTGCCCCGCCTCTTCCATCTAGATCTTATATCCCGAACTTTCATAGCTACTCTAGAGCGGAGTCTGTCTGAAACTACTGCTGACTTTCATTTCATTGTGAACCTAGTAAGCCTCTGTAGAGAGTAACAAAAAGGACGTTAACACTTTAGATCCATCTCTGTTGCGAAAGTTCGTTTTGCATTTATTCCTAACAGATGAAAATCTAGTTTTTCTAGAACACTTCCGCTTTTTGTGATAACTGTATTCGCAAATTCATAACTTTTCCACTTTCCTACAGCTTGGTCCTGGCCTCTTGAATGAATCAGAATTAGGCTATTTTCTCTTCCATACAAAAAGCCTTCAGATATTTAAAGAGCTTCTTCCATCTTGGCAGTTCCTCATATGAGGGTTCTACACCCTCACCATTGTTCTTGGCTTCCTCTGCTAGGCTAGCCAGATGTTCTAATACTATGTAGTTTGTTAGTGCTCTTCTTAAAAAGGTGCACCTAAAATTGGTGAAAGTATTCTAGATATAGAATCTATGTGATTTGTGCAAAGAACAGAAAAAACATTCATTTTTGATCAAGATCCTCAACTCTTTTTATCATTTCCTCAATTTATGTTTTAATTCGCTGTATCACATTCATAATAAAATGACAACTATGATTTATTAAGATGCTACATGCCTTGTACTGTGCTGTGGGTTTTTTCTTTTAGTATTTAGTATAGGCCAGGCACTGTGCTAGGCACTGGGGATACAGATAAAGTTATAATTAAAAAAGAATTAATAGACTGTTTTAGAGCAGTTTTAGATTCGCAGCAAAATTGACCAGAAAGTATAGTTTCTGTATACTCCCTCCCCTGTTGGACCCATCCACCATCAACATTCCGCATCAGTGTGGTATATTTGTTACAGTTAGTGAACCCACACATCATCGTTATTCAAAGTCCATTGTTTACATTAGGATTCATTTTTGGTGTTGTACATTTTTTGGGTTTGGACATATATATAATGCAATGTAATCATTGACCATTGTAATATTATACAGAATGGTTTCATTGCCATCAAAATCCTGTTACACTTATTCAACCTTCTTTCCCCCTAAATCCTGATCGTTTTACTCTCTGCATAGTTTTGCCTTTTCCAGAATGTCATATAGTTGGAATTATACAGTGTGTAGTCTTTTCAGATTGGCTTATTTCACTTAGTAATATGCATTTAAGATTCCTTGATGTCTTTTGGTGGCTTGATAGCTCATTTCATTTTAGCACTCATTAATATTCCATTGTATATGGATGCAATAATTCATTCATGTATTATTGAAGGACATCATGGTCGCTTCCAAGTTTTGGCAGTTATGAATAAAGCTGCCTAAAATGCAGATTTTTGTGTGGATGTTAAATTTTCAGCTCGTTTGGGTAAATACCAAGGAGTGTGGTTGCTGGATCTTATATTAAGAAACGTTAAAGTGGCTGTACCGTTTCACATTCCCACCAACAATGAATGAGGATTCCTGTTGCTCCACTTCCTCATTAGCACTTGGTGTTGCCTGTTTTGGATTTTAGCCATTCCAGCAGGTATATAATTATGTGATTTTATTCTCCAAGTTCTTTAAGGTTATATTATCCCTATTTCACAATTGAGGAAATGAAAATTTAGTACTTTGTCCAGGATCCAGGTTTCAGGTTCCCATGATTATTTTTATTCCACCAACTATCTCTCAGGTCACTTTTAGTTAACTCTTAAGTCGTTAAAAAAGGGCAAAATTAAAACAAAACCTGTTCTTCTTTGATCGTAAAATACAAAGAAAGTATAATGAAAACTAGACTTAATGATAATTCCAGCCATCATTTTAGTATATTTCTGGTCATGTTTTATATCTACAAATAAAAATACTTAAAGCGTTTGACCACATTGAACATGTGGTTTTATGTTCTCCAATTTTTATTTTATTTTAATCATAATATGAAATTTCCCTGTGTTGTAAGTTATTTTTCAGAAAACATTGGTTTTAAGTCTAATTATTATTGTGAATGTATCATAATAATTATTTTCCTATTACTGGTATTTGATTATTTGTAAGATCTGGCCAGTAATTAAAGAGACTCTATAGGAGACATCCTTGGACATTAATCTAGGATTATTTGTTAGAGAGTTTTGGATAAAGGTTTTGAAATAAATAAATAATACACACACACACACACACACACTCACTCACTCACTCACTCACTCACTCACTCACATATATATGTCCATCAAAATTGCTTTCCGGAAATCTAGTTCTAGTTGACGTTTCTTTCATGCCGACGTCTGATAGTGTCACCTTACCCTTGTTAACATTAAACATAGACTTAAAAATTTTCTTGCCAGTAGCATAGGCGAAAAACAGTATTTTATCGCTGTTTTAAGTTGTATTTTTAGTATGATTGGCCTTTCAAAATATATTGGCCATATGTTTTCTTTCTTTGTGCATTACTTCTTCATGTCCTTGCAATTTTCCTGTTAATTTATAAATATCTATTTTACAGATACTGGCCTTTGTATTTTATTTGTTATAGATATTTTCCAAGTTTCTTTGTCTTATTTTGACTTTTTGGTAATTTATGATATAGAGAAGTCTGAAATTTCATTTGAATAAACTTGACAGTGCTTTGATACTTTGAAAGACCTTCCCTATTTCAAAATCAATTAGGTATCCATATGCTTTCTTTGTTTTTAATTTTTTTCTAAATAGTTGGCCAGTTTTTTTCAATATAATTTCAATTCTTAAGTTGTTTCTATATGAGCCATTTGTCAAGTTAGGTCTTCTACATCTTGTATATAAATCATTAATTTTTTTCTGCAAATAATTATTAATTTTTGATAAAATTTATATTACCTTTTGCAAACAACTAAAAAAATTCAGAAAAGCATGAAGAATAAAACAATGGTCACCCAAAGATGATTTCCATGAACATTTTGGTATGTTTTCATATGTGTATTAAAATATGAAAAAAATCTTAAAAATTCAATAAAAATTATACTTTTATAGGATGTTGTTTCCACTTGAATGAAGAGATATTCATGGTATTTTATTAAATAATAAGTTATTTTTAATGGCTGATAGAATTCCATCTATGGATCCCAGAATATGTTTAATTCTTGGTAAATGTTTTAAGTTAAACATTTTTTCCTATTACAAAAATACTGTAGTAAACATCCTGATACATATCTCTAAATATTTGTGCAGATATTTTCCTCAGTAAATCTCTAGCAGTTCTAAAAGTTATGTGCATTTATTTACTTTTAATTATTTAATTTTTTTATTATAGTGACATTGGTTAACGAAATACAGTAAGTTTCAAGTGTACAATTCAACATTAAGGCATATATTATATTGCATTGTGTTTACCACCCATAGTTAAGATTTCTTTCTGTCACTACATATTTGGCGACTCCTTTTACCCCACCCATTTCTCCCCTCCCCCTTCTCCTCTACCCTCTGGTAACCGCTAGTCTATTATTGTCCACGTCCTTGGGCTCTGTTTGTGCTATTTGTCGCTTTTAGGTTTATATCCCACATATAAGTGATATCATGTGATTTTCAACATTTTCTGTCTGGCTTATTTTGCTTAGCATGATTATCTCAAAGTCCATGTTGTCATAAATGGCAGTATTTCATCTCTTCTTATAGCCGAGTAATATTCCATTGTATATATGTACCATAGTAAAAGTTATATACATTTAAATTTTGATGTATTCTTTTGTATCAGGAATACATCTGTCTCAGAGCAACCGGGAAATCCAACCCTAGTGGCTTTAAACAAGTAAAGAGTTCAGTTTTCCGTAGTAAGTTCAGAAGTAAAGCAGTCCAACTAACTGCTTAAGGATGTCCAAGATCCAGGTTCCTTTTATATTCTACTTTCCTTTGTGGGTCTGTTTGCTCACATTTTTATTATTATTTTCTTGAAGATTCAGTTCTGATTTTCTTTTGGGAATATTTATTTATTTAAATCTTGTAGTGTTTTCTTTCTTTTTTCTTTTTTTAGTTTCATTTGTTGGGTTCTCTAGTTTAGGCATGTGGATCATCCTTATATGGACACTCTTTGTTTCCCATAACTATTTCCTCTTTAATTGCTTCACTATTTTTCTTTTTGTAAGTCACCGAGATTATTTCACATTTTTTTGATTTGCCTAACAAAATTGATCACATCAGTGGATTTCCTAATGTTGCACAGATTTTTTATACTTGGGATAAAATCAACTTGATTGTGATGGATTGTTCTAGTATGTAGCTAGATTTGATTTGCTAATGTTTAAAATATTTTTTGCTATTCATAAATGAGATTAGCCTATAGTTTTCCATTTTGATACTACCTTGGGTTTTGGCTTGATTATACTGACCTGGTAAAATAAATTGGGAAATATTTCACTTTTATGCTGAGGACAGTTTAAATAGTATAGGAAATATTTCTTCCCTATAAATTTGATAAAATGTATGTTCTCTTTCAAGTCTCATCTTGAAACTTGTGTAGTTATTTCATAATTTTTTGTCATTTTTTAAAAATTGTTAGACATTGGCTTGTTTCTGGAATTTTAACTAATCTACAGTCAACATTCTTGCAGTTGAATCGACACATACCCATAATTACTTCTTTAGGATAAATTCTCGAGAGTGAAATTGACTTGGTTAAAGATTATACAAACTTTGAGGCTTTTGCTGTTGATTATTACTTAGTCATCTGTGTTGAAATATACCCTGGATTTGTTTTAGTGACAGACACAGAGACAACTGCCTTTGAAAGAAAAGTTTATTTACAGTTCTCAAGAGAGGCGGGCATGTCATGCTAGGCAGGGCCGCATGGAGAAGTATCAGGGTTGGTTAGGAGGCAGAAGGAATGTCAGGAGAGCATGGCCCAGAGCCTTTATTGTGGTTTCCGTGGGAAAGAATAGGTGGGCAGAGTAGGCAAGTTTGAGCAAGTTTAGGATTGTATAGTTTGAATAATGTTGGTACGTTCTGGGCTACAAGGGTGGTCTCTAGTTGTCTAATACCTGGCCCTAGGGTGATTTAGGGCAGGGGAAATGTTGGCTTGGTGTTTGAGAGTTAGATAATAGAAGTGTAGACTTAGGATTGGTTGGTTGGTTTATGATAGCCATATTCCTTGGTTAGTTGTTTTATTATCTAGGAATTAGCTAGCCTGTGGAGGGGCACTCTCTCCCTGGCCAACAAGGCCCTATGATGCCAAAGTATCATAAAATATAGGAAAAAACAAAACAAAACATGTATTCACCATTCTTTGATGATTGTAGTACTTCGTTCTCTCCTCCTACCAGCAGTGTATGAGACTGCCAACACCAGGTAGTAGTATCTTTAATTTAAAAAAGAATTCCACAAAAGTGTTGGCTAATTTTAGCGTGTAAAAAGTCTTGTTTAGTTTTGCATTTCTTTGAGTTCTATTGGCATTTGGAGTCCTTTTGCAAATGATCTATCTTATAATGCTTATCATTTTATTGGTCATTAAGAGCTTTTTATACAAGGACATTACTCCAACAGGTCTAGTGGGTTAGGTTTTTTTGTGTGTGAAATTTTGTTGCCATAAATTTGAATTAATTTGGCAAAGTGATCAAAGGAGAACAGGTAATGGGATTGTGGGGTGGGGATTGTTAATGTGGGCATTGCTATCCCCTTCACCCAATTTGACTGTACAATTGATAGAAACATTACATTACCTATTTCTTCAAGAGCTTTAAAGATTGTTTAGAAGACATATGTGGAAAAATGCCTCTTTATTTCCATAACAAGAGTATTTCTTGTTTGGTGATATGAAAGTGAAAGCCTTTTTGTCTGACTGCTGTAGAGTGATCTAGTTGAATTTGGAACAAGAAATACACTGTCTTTCCATTAAAAAAAGTTTTTAAAACTTTGAAAAACACCCATGAATAGTTGAGTTTTAGTGTTCGCATAGTTTTGATAGGGCTGCTGTGTCTTTCCTGTATTTCTCCAATATGTAAATTAAACTTTCTTTTTTGTGAGATTGAGAGTATTGAAAAGTACTAAACAGGTACCTAAGCAAATGCTAAATGAATAGTTGAGAGAGCTATTGCAGAGTGTTAGGAATTTGATATAGATTTGGATTTGATGAATCAGAATTTTAGGAATGGAAGGGACTTTTACATACCTTGTAGTGTGTCACTGTATCAGAAGTTCTCAATCCTATCAGTTTATAATAGGTCTCTCACTTTCTCCCTGTTGACATTTTGGGCCAGATAATTCTTTGTTTTGGAAGGCTGTTCTGTACATTCTAGGATTTTTAGCAACATCTCTGACCTCTACCCACTAAGATGCCAATAGTCCTTACCCCAGTTGTGACAACCAGAATTTTCTCTAGACATTGCCACATGTCCCCTGGGGAGCAAAATCACCCCCAGTTTAGAAACACTGGTTTATAACAAAATGCTTTAGAATGCCCCTTTACCGTTCTGATAAAATTATACATACAACTTAAAAAAAAACAACATAATGTCCTTACTATAAAGGGAAATAATTTATAATTAAGTAATATGTATTTCAATATGTAAGTGAACAGTGTGACTAAATTAAAGAATACCCCTAGAAGGTGGTATTTCTCCTGTTCATGTGATGTCTAAATCTCCTATATTAATTTCCTGTATTAAATACTTAAAAATCACAGAGAAATATGCCTAGGCCTTGGAGCCAAGTAGGTCAGTGTTTGAATCCAGTTCTGTCACTTACTAGTTGTGTAACAATAGGCAGATTACTTAGTCTTTCAGAGAATAATTTGCCATCTATAACTGGGGATAATAATGTCTACTTCATGGTTTGATTTGAAAATTTAATGAGCCAGTATATAAAATAACTTGCGTAATGCTCTGTGAAGAGCTATATATGGATTATTTAATCCTTGCTACAATCCTAGAAGGTAGTAGTATTCTAGTTCTCATTTTTACAGATGGAGGGAAGGAACCAGTTTATAATTTAATCCCACTATATTATGCTATACTGTTTTCCATATACTACCTGATAAATAGGTGATAGTAATTATCAGCTCCTGTTATTACTTATTTCATTTTTTTCTAGCTTTGAGAGTCCCCCACCTCCAATATTAACATCTGTGCTCTCTCCTTGAAAAATTTACCTGTTGGTTTCAGATGTCCCCTTTCAAAGATACACAATTAATCTATTTTAGTTATTTATCAAAATTCTGATCTCTTTGTATGCATGACCTTGATATTTCTGAAAAGCTCATAAATAATGCATTCAACTTTCCTTATAAATAAAATATAACCCTTGTTTTTCATTATTTAGGAAGAACTTATTCTGATAAGTAACTCCTAATGTCAAATTTGTAGCTATATTGTAGCCTTTTTGTAATACAAGTGTAGAGAGATAAGAGATTATGTTTACATTGTACATTTTCAATGAAGGACAGTGTGTACATAGTGAATTTGATTTGTTTCACAATCTAATGAAACATGGTTCTAAGAGATATCTTAATGTTGCATTAGGGTTGACTTCTGTAGATGATAAAAACTCTTCAGAATAGTCTAAACCAATTATCTGTTTATATTAAAGGAATTGGTAATAACCAGAAATAATTAAATTTTTAATTAATCGTTCTTTTCTGTTCTGAATTGTATGTGTGAATATAATGCCCTGAAGGGTGGAGGATTGATATTTTATGGGTACATTATTTTTCAGCTAATTTAGACTTAAGCCCAAGCACAGAAATGGCAAGATTTAAACAAAATTAACCTTGGAGTCCTTTATATGGAACTTTAAAAACACTTTAAATAGGTTAGGATATAGACCCCACACTACCCTCCATGTGTCACGATTATTGATGTGTAGCCAGTCTTGTTTCATCTATAATCCTCTCCTCACTTCCTCTCCTGGATTTTTAAAAACCAAATCTCAGACATTATATCATTTAATTTGGAAACATTTCAGTATATATGAAAACAGCCACAATACTGTTATGACATTGTAATGTAAAACTTTTTAAAAATAAAACAAAAAACTCTACAACATGGCTAAAATTGCACCAAGTATAGGTTGAAGGTAGCCTTGGCTTAATGGTAGTACAAGTGAAAGGATTTAAGGATAGTGTTAGATAGATTAATCTTATGGGCTAACAATGACAATGTGGGGATGTGACCCAAAGAAGCTACGGTATATTTATAGTATGTTATGGAGAGTATAGCCCCAGATATATAGACTCTATGCTGTATTGTGTTAGGATCAGAATGTCCTATTTTATGTAGAATATGACTAACTATAGTTTGCGGGGAGAGCAACTGAGATAATGAAGAATGTAGAAATTATTAAAGGTTTAGGAGGTGTTTCATCTAGAGAAGAAAGGAGAGAGCAAGTGTGGGATGTCAGATATTAGAAAATTTCCTCTCTAATTCTATAGGACAGAACTAATATCTCTAAGGAAGACGATTTAGAATTGTGTTACTAAAAATAGATATTTCTAATAGATGACCAGTTATCCAAGGGAGTGGGTGGGGGGAGGATAATCTAAAATCCCTGAACAGTGGAATCAGTGGCACCGTGAGGCAGTAAGCTAAGTTATTGGTTTATGTTTATGTGGAAGCCACCTGTCTACAAATAGATTCCTGCATGAGTTAGGAATTGGTGGTTTTCAAACTATTTTGACCTCTCTCCATAGTAAGAAATACTTAATTGCAACCCAGTATAAATGTGTAAGTAAAGATTCCCCCCGCCATCTGAAAGTAGAGTGATCTTATGACACCTTTTGTAAGCTGAAATAGTGTAAAGTGAACAAGCAATTACCATTGGTTTACATGAAAAAATATTTGTTCCCACACGCAAAAAAGAACCTACTACATCATACCGAATAACACATAAAACCTAAACTAACACTAGCATATAGTAAAAGCAGTGCCATTCTCACTGCTCGGGGTGCACACTGCCTCTGTAAGGGCATCCCTGTAAAACAAACGCTGAACACTGTTTTTGCTTTTTGCCTTTTTCCCCCTAAAAGCTAAAATCCTCTTTCAGTTAGTGAAACAGGTAATATTAATGTAGGGCTTTTGTAAAGGGTAAACAACATAAAACAAACTTTCAAAAAGTGGGGGATACTGATATCTGAAATACAAATTTCATGAAATAACATATACCCATATTAAATGTGTTGCTGACATTTTCTTTTATATTTCATTATTTTTAAAAGGCAGCTTGTTAATTACTAAGTTGATTTAACAACTCACTAATGGATTGAGACTCAATTTGAAATATACTGGACTAGAAAAATCTAAAATCCTTGCAACACTATCATCCTGTGGTTGTTTCTACTCAAATCATGTTAAACTAAGAAGTAACAATTAGACCCAGAAAATTCCACACTGCAAACACCTGGTGGTTATTAATTTCAATCATAAACGTCTGTAGGGAAATTGAAAATGAGAAAACATTCCTGTGTCCTTCAATTTTTCCCATCTCCACCCTTACCACCCTGCTACCACCTTCCTCAAATCAGGCTTTTAAATTGTTTCTTATTATTAATTCTACTTCTTTAAAGAATCTCTTCTTAAATAGTTTTTCCGTTATATCATTTGCCCCCGAATTAATATTGGGTGTCATTTTCTTTCACTTAGTATTTCTCCTGGATTCAAATAATATCTTCAGGTAGTTAACATAAACACCTAATCTTTTCATAAATAATTGGCTTTCTTATTTGACATCCATCATCTTTTAAAAAAATTTTATTATTAATTTCAAGTATATAGTACCTTAGACATTTATATAGTTTATAAACAGTCCCCTTAATTTCTTTCTCTCCTCTGGTTTTCCATGTAGCCATTACATTAATGCTAACTGCATTTCCACTGCCATGCTCCCCATCCTCGTGACCATCTATCAACTACTAATTTGTACTTTTTTAACCCTTCACCTTATTCTTCCAGGCCCGCCACTCCCCTCCCCTCTGGCCATCACCAGATTGTCCTCTATAGATGTGAGTCTGTTTTTGATTAGTTTGTTCTTTTTGTTCCTTAGTTTTCGCATATAAGTGAAATCATATGGTATTTCTTTCTCTGTCTGACTTATTTCACTCACCATAATAACCTTAAGGTCTTTCCATGTTGT